>NC_037670.1:135133730-135401222 GCF_003255815.1 Theropithecus gelada
TTTTTTTTTTTTTTTTTTTTTTGAGACGGAGTCTCGCTCTGTCGCCCGGGCTGGAGTGCAGTGGCCGGATCTCAGCTCACTGCAAGCTCCGCCTCCCGGGTTCACGCCATTCTCCGGCCTCAGCCTCCCGAGTAGCTGGGACTACAGACGCCCGCTACCGCGCCCGGCTAGTTTTTTGTATTTCTTAATAGAGACGGGGTTTCACCGTGTTAGCCAGGATGGTCTCGATCTCCTGACCTCGTGATCCGCCCGTCTCGGCCTCCCAAAGTGCTGGGATTACAGGCTTGAGCCACCGCGCCCGGCCTAAACCAAGTTTTTAATTACTTTAATTTACTTTCAGTATGGGTTTAAACTGGTTCATTTTTAAATAATTGATTTTGAATTGATCTGTTTACTTTAGGGTTTTAATGTTAACTCTCTCCTAGTGTCACTCTCCACCCTTTCCTCAGGCTAAGCTCATCCACTATAACCGTGTCCTTTACCAAACTATTTGCTGATGACTTGCAAATCCACATCTCCTGCGCACATCTCTCTCATATACTCACTTATACAAGAACAATACTTAGATATCATCTTGACTCTTCATTCTCTATCTTATGCCTATCAATTAATCATCACCTACCATATATTCAGTCTCTACCTCTATTTCCAATGTTACTCTCGTCATGCAAGTCAGCACTAAGCAGGGGAAGGACTGGAGCAATCTCAATAGTTTCCTAACTAGTCTTCCTGCTCCCATCAAGCCATACTAAATCCATGCTTCATGCTACAGCCAGGACGGTTTTTCTAAAGCACAGAATCCTGGTAATGTCCCTACCTTGTTAAAACCCATTGCTTTTGTCATAAAGCCCCTGGTATGGCATTTAAGACATTTTTTTGGAACTTGTCCTCTGCTTAATCTGTTTATCAGTGATTGAAGAGAATTTTATTGATTGTCTATTATGTGCCAAGCACAGTTCCAGATGCTGGTAATATAGCAATAAACTAGCAATAAACTAGTATGCACAATCCCTGCCCATGAGGTCTGTTAATAGAGAAAAGGAGAAAACAAACAGATAAATGCATACTTGAGAGTTTCAGGACTAATAGGTGTTATAACTAAAACAGATAAGAGAGCTTTACAGAAAGCGACTTGGGATGCTGCTTTAATTCTGCAGTGATTGGGGAGGGCCTCCAGGAAGGGGTGACATATGACTGAATCTAGAATAATAAACAGAAACACGTGAAAAACGGAAAGACCCTGCCTTTAAAGAGCCTGGGACTAGAATGACCTTGATATGTTTAAGGAAGGGAAAAGAAAGGAAAAAAGAAAAAGAAAAAGAATGACCACAGTAAAGGATGTAAGGCTAGAGTATTAAGAAGAGGCCAGATGCACAGGGCTCTGCAGGCCACTACGCCATTTCAGTTCCATTCTGCGCACTATGGGAAGCTACTGGAGGGTTTTAAGTAGAGAGAGGAGTGACCTGATTTTCACATTAAAAGCTTCCTTCAGGCCGGGTGCAGTGGCTGACGCCTGTAATCCCAGCACTTTGGGAGGCCAAGGCGGCTGGATCATGAGGTCGGGAGATCGAGACCATCCTGGCTAACACAGTGCAACCCCGTCTCTGTCATGCGCGTCCGTGTGAAGAGACCACCAAACAGGCTTTGTGTGAGCAATAAAGCTTTTTAATCACCTGGGTGCAGGCGGGCTGAGTCCGAAAAGAGTCAGCAAAGGGAGATAAGGGTGGGGCCGTTTTGTAGGATTTGGGTAGGTAAAGGAAAATTACAGGCAAAGGGGGGTTGTTCTCTGGCGGGCAGGAGTGGGGGTTACAAGGTGCTCAGTGGGGGAGCTTTTTGAGCCAGGATGAGCCAGGAAAACGAATTTCACAAGGTAATGTCATTGCTTAAGGCAAGGACTGGCCATTTTCACTTCTTTTGTGGTGGAATATCATCAGTTAAGGCGGCGGAGGGCATTTTTACTTCTTTTGTGATTCTTCAGTTACTTCAGGCCATCTGGGCATATATGTGCAAGTCACAGGGGATGCGATGGCTTGGCTTGGGCTCAGAGGCCTGACAGTCTCTACTAAAAATACAAAAAAAAAAAAAAATTAGCCAGGCGTGGTGGCGGGCACTTGTAGTCCCAGCTACTCGGGAGGTTGAGGCAGGAGAATGGAGTGAACCCGGGAGGTGGAGCTTGCAGTGAGCTGAGATTGCGCCACTGCACTCCAGCCTGGGTGACAGAGGGAGACTCCGTGTCAAAAAAAAAAAAAAAAAAAAAAAGCTTCCTTCAGGTTTCTTTACTTCCCACTCTCTCCTGATGCTAGGCTTTAGCCATAATGAACTACTTCTGGCCTCACAAATTTCCATACTCCTTCTCCAGGATTGTATACGTATTATTCCTTCAGCTTGGAAGATCTTCAATGTCTCCCTCCCTCCCGGGCCAGCTTCTGCATATCCTATGGACCTCTCAGTGCAGACATCACTGCAGCAAGGAAACTTATTCTCTCAAGCTGAAATAGACATCCCTCCTTTCTGGTTTTAAGCTTTAGTATCATAGCCCTTATAGCAACATGTTGTGATTGCTTACTTTCCTATCTCTCTCACTGGATCATCAGCTTCCTCAAAACCCACGTTGCCTAGTCGGTTCCTGTTTACCCAGCACTAGCTCAGAGCCCCAGTGTACAGCAGGCAATCAAAACATATTCACTGAATAAATGAGGGAGTTTTTTTTTTTAAAGTAATGACTATTGATTGCTTATAGGGTAGACATGGCTTAATGGAAACATGCACAGAATTAGGTGTGCTTAAATTTCTTTTAATGAAAATAAACAGAGTATGCTGCTAAAGTCCATGTAAATGTTCTGGTACCTTTTTGTCTGATAGCACAATTTCACATATTCCTCTGGTCCAGTCTTTTGAATACATTTTCATTCTCATAGCACATTTCTTCTGCTGCTTTTCTAAATTTCCTTGTTATTTTTGTTACCTGCCTAGACTAGTATTTGTTCTTTCCTGGTCACTTCTTATGTCCAGCCTCTTTAGCTCTTAAACTTCCACATTCACTTCCATGCCATTTTGCATTCATCTGGCATAACAGGAATGACCTTTTGTACAGAGAACACACATGCTGCTGCTTTATACCACCATTCATTTGCATATAAGCTTGTAATTTAGTAGTCAACTAATTCCTCATTATGCTGGTATTGATTGTCCAGTTAATAGATTATCTAGGTCTCCTCCTTCCTTCTTCTGCTGTCTTTTGGCCACAGCATTTTTGTATTCTGCTAGATAATATGCAGAGATGAAGAGAGGAAGTAAAATGCAAATTAATCAATTTTGATCATTTTGAGCCGCTCTCATAAAAAGATCTGATGGAAGACAAGTTTGAAATTATCGGCTCAATTGAGAATTATAAGCTGTCTATGGGTGTCATTTATTCATGCTATTCTCATCACCACTTAACATGGATAACTGAAAAGAAAATGGACAGAAGAAGAAAAAAGAAATAACAGTTAGCGATAAATAAAAAGAAAGAAAAGAGAGCTAAAAGTAAGATAGACGTTATATGACTATACTGCTGAACCAGTAAGTGAGTAAAGTCAGCCCCAGATTTGAATCAATTTCTTCTACTGTGTCTCCTGATGGGAAACAATCCAAACCTTAGAACAAATAACCACTCATCTGACTGACTTAGCACACCGTAGTTGAAAAACCCAATGTGTTGACTACCTGAACTGTTGGGTTTCATAATGGGTCGTCTTTGTTCAAGTAGATATAAGCCACTGAAGAATCCCCAGTCCCTATGCACTCATACAAACAGACACAGTCACATACATAAAACAGTAACGATTATGTTACCAATTACAATGATTTCCTGATCCCAAAGGGACTTAGAGAGTTGAATTCTTTCTTAAAATCTAGAAGATAAACCTAATAGTGCTATAAAATCTCAGGCACTTAAATAAAGCAATAGCAAACTATTTTCTGTGAAGAACTCAGGGGATGGAAGTGCTCATACTTAATTCCCTTACAACAAATGTGAAGCCATGTGCATTTATGCAGGGTCATTCCTGCATAAATGCAATCCTTCGTGTGCAATGTGCCCCTCAATATAATGACACTCATTAGCAAATTACAAACATTTCTGTGAATATATTAAAAGGTTTAAGAGAAATTAGCCTTTGTTTATGATTAGGAAACATCAGTGAAAATGTATTTTATTTCATGAATTTTTCTGAATAAATTAAAATTAACAATGAAATACCTTCCCCCTCCCAGTCACACTTCTTCTTCACCAAAGTTCAGATCTTTACATTTCATGCACTGTCTTGTGCCCATCAAAATGTTCAGAAATTATGGCTGTAGACAAGGCTTAAGCCAGGCCCCCTTGACTGCAATGAGATAGGACCAAGTTGGTCTTGACTCCCCAACTGAAGTCATTTGTAAGCACTATGCAACCCCTGGGTGTGGAGCACTGGACAGAAAAGCTCAGACTTCCCATCTTCCCAGTATTACTGGCAGGAGGCCTTATGCCTGCATATTAAGGACCAAGTGCAGTAAATTACGTGCACTCAGAACTGTGCACAGGAATGCTCCAGTTCGAACGAGAAGTACTATCTGCCATATTAATTTCTTTTTTTTTTCCTTTGTCCTTTCAAATGGATACTACCCTTAAAATAATTACAAACATGGATTTTTTAAAAAGTAATTTAACTTTAAAGATCGAAGAGATATATATTTCCAAGGCAGTGTATAAATTCCACATAACAAGACCTAAAAAAGGGTTCTGGTCATCTTGGAGCAACGTTTCACAAGATACTGTCAAGCAGAAAAAGTGGTATTATCAGTTTAGTCACTGTGTGCTAGAAAACCAAGGATTTTCAACTGTGTAAACAAATGAAATGTTGAACCTTTCAATGTTTTAAGGTCTCTATGCTGACAAAATGTTTACAACCTGCCTGGGGCTATAATCTTGCAACTGCTTTAAGCAAAGAGCACTAAATCTACCTCCTAATTGGCTGAGACGCAGCCACAGAAAATTCAGGTGTTAGGAAACAGTAAAAAGGAATCATTAGATCACTCTTATCTGAAGACATCCTGAAACAGCATCTCAATCTAATATTTTGAAATACTTCATATAGTGGGTCCTGTCTAGAACATTAAAAAATCAGTCATTACGTATCAGGTGCAGGGACAGATTCAGTTTGGAACACTGGCCAACCACTGTCTAGCAACATATAAGTATAGGTATAAGAACAATTTTCCTTGGACTATATTTCCCAAAGAATTACAAACATAAAAACAAAAATGCAGCTACAACAAAACAACTGTGCTGAAACTTTTAAACCACTTAACCTGATGTTTAGAAACAGAATTAAACTTGGCCATCCAAATTCAGTTCTAGGTGAGAAACGACAGGCAGAATTAAATCAGTCATTTCATTTGGAGGTTAATCTGTCCAGGAGGGCAATTAGGCAAGTGCTCAATGAAGTTAATAGTACTTTATTTTATTTTACTTTATTTCATGCTTTTAGTTTCTTCACTACTATTCTTTAAACTATTTTCTGCCAGAGTTCCAAATCATGACATCGGGTAAAATAATAAAAAAATGTTTATAAGTAGCCATTTAAAAGGAAGGTAGTACTGGAAACAGGCATATTTTCTTTCTGTATCTCTAGAAATCAAATTACTTTCTTTTTGTCCTTGATAACTGTTGCCATTGAAGGCTGCTTGTATCCAACAATACTTTGGGAAGGGGGAAGGCTGAAAAATAGGATGCCACATTAAAATACTGTATGGTATATCATAGTTTCACCACATTTAAAACCACCAGTCTACATAATAGGCAGAAAATATTTTACAGAGAAGATTGTGGAATCAGTAACTGGTAAACCTTCAGTTACCTAACACCTCTTTTTCCTGAAACAGGCAACATGCTTGGTTTGATCATGCTCTCTGGTTGGCTAGTAATCGAAACCGTTCTTCAGTGCTGCAAACGTCATCAAGCAAGCATGGAAAGGGCAAAGTTAATATGTAAAAATGGTACTAAGTGAATATCCCCAGCTGCTTTTCCTGGCCCCAAGGCTAATAGTCATCCATAAAAATATTGCTTTATCTCTAACAGTATTTTTTACTACTTTTATCTAGAAGGGAACAAAAAACCCTTCACTATATTATGAAATAATATAAATCTGCTTTAAAATCTTAGTAAGTTCAATTTAAATATAGTTATGTGCCACATAATGACATTTTAGTCAATAATGGACCATATATATGACAGCAAAATTTTCATTGATTATAATAGCATATTTTTACTGTACCTTTTCTATGTTTAGATGCACAGGTACTTACAATTGTGTTACAAGTACCTACAGTATTTAGAACAGTAACATGCTGCACAGGATTGTGGCCTAAGAGCAATAGACTATACCATATAGCTTAGGTGTATAGTAGGTATACCATCTAGGTTTGTGTACATGTGCTATGTAATGTTTGCACAATGACGAAAAGGCTTAAGGACTCATTTCTCATAATTATCCCCTTCATTTAGTGATGCGTGACTGTACATATGTATAGAAATACACACATACACATCCTTAAATTGTAAACAAAACTCCTTAGTGTAAAAAATAACGAAGTAGTTAAATAAATAAATCCTGGCAAATCCCTAGGATAGAATACCATGCAGCCAATTAAAATCTCACCTTCAATGATTACTTAGTGATATAGGAAAATGCTTGTAGCAAGTGAAATGGAAGATATAAAACTTTATATGCTGTTTCAATTTTGGAATACATTTGGAATAAAATGTATGCATATAGAAAATATGGGTAGGAAATACATTACCATCCCAAGCATTTACTGACTCTTGATAATGAGATCATGCCTGTTTTCTTTTACTTTTCTGCATTTTCCAAATATTTTACAATTAGTGTATAATGCTTAAGTCAGCAGTGTGTGTGCGTGTGCGTGTTTCTCATTTAACATAGTTTGTATGTGTAGCTTAAAGTGTGTACATTTACAAAACATAGAACTGATAGTAAGTTGAGTCAATTGCTATGGGTAGTGTCACCTGAAACAGAAAAATTCTATTTAAATTCCAAGTAAATACCTGATAACAATTGGAAACTTAAAGAAGAGGGCATTTGTATGAAGTGTTTTCTAAACTTAAACTAGTAGAGAAAACCATGACTAGAGAGCAGCCCATGGAGGTTTTATTTTGGTATTTCCAGACACAAAAAAATTGTTGAATGTTTTAAACTTTCAAATACACACATTTGTCTTTAGTTCAAAGCCACACCTAGAGGAACCCTCAAAATACTTTTCATCTTCAAGTTTCATTCTTTCATAACTGAAAGCTTTGAAGAATAAAAATATGTTTTCTTTTTGCTGCATCTAATGTTACTCTTCTTTAGTTGGAAAACAAAACATTAAATGTAAAGTAAATGTAAAGTATGGCAGCCACCAAACAGCTCTCAATTTTCTCCTCTAAAAGAAAAACATGGGAGTTGTTCTTAAGCAGGAAGCTGTTTCTCCTCGTTAGTGTTCCATGCCCATGCATTACCTTGGTTCTGTGGAACTCCACGGGCAACAAAGTCAACTTGCTATTTTAAAATATATGCACAAAATAAGAAAAATATACACATGTACAAAAAAATACCTATGAAAAAATAACTTATTGAGGAAGGAACTTATAAACCTCAAAATATAGTTAAAACATCATACCCCTGCCAATAATAAATCATCTGTAATCTGAATAAAATGCTTCATAATAAACAGTGACTGTATATATGTGTAAATTATCTCTAATTTACACCCTATGGATGTTTAATGAACACCAAAGTCATTAGTAATTCACACTCCAGGGCAGTTAGCATCAGAAGATCATAATCAAGAGTCCACACTACAGAGATGGTTATGTCATGCACTTCAAATACCACCATTATTTCTGTACTACAGGGTGAGTTAATTGGCTTCAGTAATGTTAAAAACAATCTTTGATAAAAATGAGTGGTATTTAAGAGAGGTGGTTTCCCAGAAAAATGATGCAGGTATCTCTACCTTCCACGAACAAGAGTCCAGCAGCCCAACAGTCAAATAGCACACCAGGTCTAGAATTTGCTTTAGCTGTGTGGCCCCCTTAACTGAGGACACCATCACGTGAGCAAACCAGAAGGCTTTCTGATCCTACCACTATAATACTGTTGCATTTTATAGGGAGTGAAGTAAAGCTAATTGTTGGAGTAGCTTTTCCTTAAAGCTAATTGTTGAATTGAGTAGGAATGAACAAGTTCTTGACTAACTTTGCACTTGCACACTAATAGATGTATGGCAGTATTCAGATTATAACTTGTTTACATTTTTAAAATGGGGAAGACATCTATATCTTCCACTTATCCTCAATTTCTAGAAGGTACCGATATTTCTTTTGAAAGCCTGATGACTATACAACTCAGCCCATGGGTCACTTTCTTGGTCAAGCTTTCTCTTTATGTCTCAAGTTGTAAAGACTATTTCTTACTTTATACCTCCCACTGTATCTGGTATTGTGTTTATTCTATCTCACTGCAAACGGTTGATTTTTAAAAAAATGTTTGTCTTCCCCACTGATTTTGTGTTTCTTTACACATTGAAGTGTAGACTAGGGACCATGTAAACTTCATGGTAACTTCCTGCAACTTTCCAAGACAGGGTTTGTTAATATTTGTGGCTATGAATTTGACAGCGGCTCTATGTTAAACATAAGGAAGGTGGGGGAGGATAAAAGTAGTGAGAAATTAGTATCACTAGAAATTCGAGGGAATGTCTCAAATCCTTTCCCATGGGCCTTCTCATTGGCACACCATTCAGGGATGCATACTTCTTAAGACTGCATCCTTGTGCAACTATAATAGGAGCTCAGCTCAGCAGGTGTGCCTGACAATCACTTGCTTGGGCCACATCTGGAAAACACAGGCAATAACTTCATAAATATATGAACACAACTCTTCTGAGCTATGACAGCCCCACAAGCCATTGTTTCCATGAGGGAGAAATAGATTTGTAGCAATGTTAATAAGCAAGATGTAGTCATCTGGGACAATTTGAAAGCAATCAAACCTGCTACTAATGCATATTTCCTACAGTAATATTTTCCCCCACAACCTAGTTTTAACCTTGCTGCTCCAATAAGACCCCTTAAATTGAAGTTTCTTTAGTCCATTAATTTAATATGAATATCTTATACCAAAAATAATATTGAGGAATACTGCTGAGAAAGCTGCAGAGCTGGAGAATGAAGACTGCTTCTAGAATGTCTTATGTTATATAAGCTTCATTCTATAAATACGTTTGGCAGAAGTGTCATTCTGCATTATTTTTGCTACAATATGTGTTATTCTGAGGATTTGCAATAGTGGTGGCTTACAGATCCACTATATTAAAATTTCCATATTGACAGTTACAAGGGAGAAAATCTTAATGCCAAATAAACTGTCAAAAAAGATATAGTTTGGTGGTTATATATGCAGTCTTATTTTAAACCTAATTAATTATTTTAATTTTAAGAGACTGAAAATAAGTCTTTCCTGTTCTAAAGATTTGATTTTTCATTTATTGTTCTGTTAGTCTAAAAATGGAAACCTAACATTTTCTAACTGATGGACAGCAGTGAATTCCTTTTTACCGAAACACCCACACTTAAAACTTCTTGGCAGTTTTTAAGGCAGTGCTGGGTTAGGAAGAAGATGAGAATATGTCAACTTTACTAAGATGAACATCTGGCTTCTAGAGCCACCAAATGAAGGCAAAAATGTAGAAGCTAAAAAATATTTTGTCATACAAAAGTTTTCCAGTGAAGAAATCTAATGGACAGAGAGTCTAGAAGCTTTAAGATATTTTAAACAATTCTATTTAATATTTCTATCTAATAAGAAAAACAATTGAAATCTCGTGTTTTTACATATGTGAACAAATATAAATCTTAAAGACAAGAGTGTATTAAACAAAATATAGGAAATAGAAGACATCAAACAATTCAGAATTTTGTCTTCAACTTAAGGAACATCTATTTAGCATCTATGCCATATATTGGAAGAAGTGCTGGGGATATAAAGATGCTGATAATCTCTTATGATGCACACATTCATCATCATTTACTTCTGTTGTAAGTTAGTGAATGATTTTATTCTCATTGCTGTAGCATTACTATTACCACCAGAATTTAGCTTCTTTCTCAATGTAAAAATAAACTAAAGTAGCACAAACTTATTTTTATTCCTCCATATTTCAGAAAGCTCTAGGACAGTTGCTCTTAAATTTTAGTGTATACAATAATTACTTGGACAAAAGAACCTTATTGAGAAGAATAAGGATGGAATCAAAGAAACTACATTTTTGAATAAGGTAAGCAGAGGTTAGGAACATAAGTACTTTAAGAAACATCATTTTAGATATGTGGCCCTAGAACTGTAACAGCATCTATTTTTTTTTTTTTCAAACGCTATTCAGCTATAAGTGGTGTGTTGGAAAATGTTTAACAATTTGGTTTCAGTGGGGTGAAACTAATTTGTAGTGTCTGCCTATTTTTGTGGTGTAAATTCTCTCACCATGGCCAAAATCAAGTCATCGGGTTAAAATGATTGAACATCCAGCTGGGAAGTGGTGCTCAGTGGTATATCATTATGTCCACCATGTATAGTAGTAAAATGCAGTAACATGAATAGAAAGTGAAGTCTTGAGGATTTATTACCTTTAATTGTAAGTAACAATTTTATAAAATTTAACCTTTAATCATGGCTACATTTTAACAATCAATAAAAAAACTGAAAACTTAATAATCATCTCCCAGAAGTCAATACAAGCCAGTCCCAGCACAAACTGGTCATGAGTCATTTTATTTTGTCCACTTTACAACAGTCTGATATATAAGTAATAAATAAAGGAAGAGATTCTACTAGTTATTCTTATAGCTTTTGTTATAAGCAAATAAAACTAAATCAAAGTTATTTTATATTCAATGAGTGTAAATAATGTCTTTTCATTCAAATGTTTTCTATGCCTGAAAAATATAGTAAGTTATCACAAATACTGATGGAGGCAAAGCAAATTTGGGTCAACAGGCACTGTTCTCACTACATTTGAACAATGGAGGTTTAGTTATTGAGAAAAGCATGACTGGAACTGAGGTATGGCAGGGGGAGAAAGGCATTTCTGACTCAGGGGAATATTTGGTGATGTGCTACTGTGTGTAGCTAGTTCTTAAACTCTAAACAGTATGTGTAGCAAAACAGTCTACAATGCACAGATCTGTGGTATTTCTAGGAGCAGACAGATGGCTTATCTAGTACTTCCCAACTTTTACGGTAAGCAAGGAAAAACTATTTAAGAGGGGTGTTATCACCTTGCAGGACCCTTGGACACCACAGCATATTCTACCAGGGATTAATTTGAATTACCCACGTTAAAAGAATTAATATTTATTTTCCTGGCAGGATCTTACTCAGCCATCCATGAGACATGGTGATAAGAATTGTTACTATTATAATAGTAAGGAAAATACAGGAGTAAAGTTCCTAGGGAACTGCCTAACTAGGAAGTTAGTAAATGATCTGGACTTTGAATTTGATTTAAAGAAAGAGGAAAACACAGTTTGGCTCTAAAAGAAATAAATGAAATAACCATTGCCTACAATGTTTTTAGCATGGGTACTGTCAAGAACATATCTGCTAATGTTAATTAAATAAAATATTTTATTTTTCTACCTTTTGTAGTGTCTTTAAAATCATCTTTGACACATGAGTTGTGGCTCGCCTAGGTAAGAATCTCTTGAGGAAGGGCTGAGATCTCCTTGTTCCTTTTTGTACTTCATTATGATTTGAGTGCTTTGCACCAAAGCTTCAAAAACAAGGTTGATCCAAATTGGTATTCAGGAAATTAAGTGTACTGTTCAATTCCTGTAATTGAATTAGAAGCTGACTCTCTGGATTAGTTCTCTATATACTAGATAGAAAAAGGCTTTTGTGTTAAAAAAATAAACTGTTATGGTTTACACTGGTGCTGAAAAGAGAGTTGAGAATTCACCACTGGCAAGAGTATTACTTGAAAATATTTTCTCAAAGTCTCTATATTTCTGCAAATATTCTAGAGCTAACTCCCACATATAAACAGAGTATATTCAGGGGTAAATTTTCAAACTCTATTGATTCTATTGTTTCAGGCTCCTCTCACCTCTCATATCACAACTCTTCGAGCACACAACCCTGATTGCCTGATCTCTCTCCCTTGCTATTACCCCTTCTCCAGGTTGCCAGCTCACCTCTATGTTCCCTTCCCATTCTGGCTTATTCTCAATTGGGAGCCAATTAATTTCCAGAAAAGTATCAGCTGATTAAAAGAAAAAAAAAACAAACAAACAGAAGTCTTATCTTACAAACTTATCTGTATTTAAATGAATTTTACTTACCAAACTTATAAGTGTATATCTCATTTAACAAAGGAGAGTGCCTTTGCTAAACCCCTCTACTTCCCCGCAGAACAGGCTCAGAGTGCCAGCCTTTTCTCCTTCAGAGTGCCTGTCTCATTATTTGCACTCCCTGTCTTGTGAGTTCAGCAGCTGCATGAGAGAGCAGTTCCACCAGTGTGGGCTTATTATATACAGATGCAAGCTTTTCATTAGGGGACTAATTGAGATTTGAATAGAATCTTTCAAGGAAATGGGGAAGATGCTAGAAGGTAACATTTTACATATGTGTTCCATTTGCTAACCTTGAAACATTTAAGGATAATTATTAGTCATGAGTTTATAAGAATTTATAGATCACTGAAAAGGCTTTTAATTATACAGACTATGTTTGTTAGCAATATGGGGCAAAGCAGCAAAAAAGTATGCATATTTTTCAACAGTAATTAATTCATCTTGTGCTACAAAAACCATCCCTTTGTTAAACTGGGAGTTGAAGAAAGGTGTTCCTATTTTTCCTCCAGTAATGTAAAACATCTATATCCACGATACAATACTGAGTACAAATTCCCAGCGTAGTGTGACATGTTTCAGTCTACATATTGTAAATGTAAACTCCACAATTCAGATTTTTAAATTATTTTTTAAGGTGAACAAAATGCACGGCTTTTTAAAGAATATTACAATATATTCTCTAATTTAAAAATGACAAAAAATAA
Organism: Theropithecus gelada; assembly: GCF_003255815.1. NCBI lineage: Eukaryota > Metazoa > Chordata > Mammalia > Primates > Cercopithecidae > Theropithecus > Theropithecus gelada. The sequence goes on from NC_037670.1 coordinate 135,146,868, forward strand.
ACTACCAAATTCTAATTTGCCATATGGTATTCTTATTTTTTCAATCAAATATCTACTCAATATTGAGTCAGTATATTATTTCTGAGATACAGATATTTTGTATTTTTTCCAAGAAAACCATACATTGAATATGTTCCTAAAATGGACTATAATATTCATTTTCCTACATTCAGATATAATTTAGGCAAGATATAAATGGATCTTATCTGACAATATGTTATGAATTGTCAAAAATCTTCATCCAAATTAAAACAGACCCATATAAAATATTAACAACAGATTGTGCCTAAAATAAAACTTTAAGGAGATAATTATAAGGGAAGTCAGCCTACCTAATTATACTTATTTTAATAACAAAAAGTACATATAAAGTTTCATTATAATTATATGCCTAAGGTGATATGCTATATAGCCCTTAAACTTCTTTGAAAAATTAATAGGCAATAGAAATCAAATTCTCTTTTCCAAGAAAGAGAATGATCACTTTCTTCAATTAATTTAAAGCCTTTCCCTTTGAATATGAAGTTTATCATTGTTTCTTTCTAACCCAGTAGTGGTTGTAAGAGCTGAGACCTGAAGATTAATTTAGCCACTAGCTGAGTTAGCTCAATAAACACCTGAAATAGGCTGTTCTAGTCGGCAGGAAGATCTGGCCTCCTCTCAGCCTTACTTCAATGTCTCCAGTATTTAAATCCAGATGTACACACAAAAAAGATATTCTGAGATATCCACAAGGCTTATATCTTATGACAAACATATTTTAAGCCTAAGGTAGATGGTACAGTTCCAGTCCTCAGAAAGATTGTCAAAGTGAGACAATACACATGACTATTTTAAATTAAAAATAACAGTAGAGGAAAAAATAAACAAACAGCATCAGAATCTAACCTGCTATGTGTTTCTAACAGTTTTAGTACTTACTTTAGTATTGTCAATTTGACAGTTTCATTTTCTGACAATATGTTGTTTGCTTAAATGTGATAAATGCAGCCTTACTGGTAGAGGCGGGGACAGATGGAAAGGCACCTCTATGAACCACATTAGTCCTTTTTAACATTTTTTTTAACTGTTTTTGATGGTCTGTCAAGCAATTCGACAAAGTATTCTCTTCAGGGCATGTTTGTTTGCATATATTAGGTCCCTTAAAAAAAATACACAAGGAACGCTTATAACCCAAAGCGTAAGCTAACACTTACTAGGTACTTACTGTGTGCTAGGCACTCAGCTACATATCTCCATACAAATTTGTCTAAAGCACCATATCCTTCAGAAACTCTTTGCTTAGAGGTCAGTTAAATCTTCAGCTATGTACAAAACTATCACATGCCTTGGGTAAAATATGGGCATAGGAGCACAAAAAATATTGTGTCCTTGGAATAAGAATAAAGAGATTCAAAGGACAGGGATGTAGAAAGATCACAAAAGATCATGAAAATGAAACTGCAGAAAAGACCACAATCCTGAAGTCCAATAAAATAATTAAGTAAATAAATTTTAGTGTGTAGACTGAGGCAATAGAAGAGGAATAAGTAAGGGATAATTATGATTTTTTCTGAAAGGATATGAGCAGGAGATGTGCGCTCTTGAGTACACTGAGGTTAGAACAGGAACAGTGGATCTGGGAGGTGTATAATGTTAACAAGGTTTTCTGTTCTCTAGCTTGGGTCTAATTAGCTTAAACTCAGCTATCAGGGACCATATAGAACAGGGAAAATGATAGCATACTAATAAGCTGAGTTTTGTGATTATGGAGTCCTATATCTTATTGATAGAGACTGAAGCCCAGTATTACTATTAATATTATCTCTGTGAATTTTATAATAGCTTTATCAAGTAGGTACCAACATCTTCAATTACAACGAGGAAACTAAAGGTCAGCAAAAATAATTTACTTTTCTGAGGTCACAAAGTGGTTCTTAAGTCACAACTTAAGTAATCTGTTCTTTCCAGCTCAAATTAGATGTTGTTTCTATTACAATATGACTAGATCATGTTAGTAAATGCCATTATGAAATGTTCACATGTTGAAATGCAGGATTTTAAAGAACTGAAAAAATGTAAACAGTCTGCTAATTAGAACAAATATGTAAAAAAATTACTCCTGGTATATATATAGACAGTCTTACTCAATGGACATGTGATGTTTGAGTAAAGAGTTTTCACAGCATTTTACCATATCAGGGTACTGTGAAAAATTCCATATCAAACAATTGAAAGAGGAAGAAGTCTGTCTCAGATTACATTGTATTTTCAATACAAGAAGAGGAAAAATACTAGAAGTTTAAGAAAATGCAGAAACGTATGTAAATGTGGAGAAGCAAGCTCTCTAAAGAGCCAAAGGTTTACAGAGAACAGGGTAGCACTCAATCCAACAAGTTCATTGTAGTGTGGAGAAATGAAAACCGTGTGACCTGAGCACATTCCTAAACCCCATGGAGCTTTGGCCCCTCCATAAAAAGACGTTGGACTAGCCTCTCCTTAAGTTCATTATAACTATTTAAAGTCAAAAATCAAGTACTATTAATTTTATGTGTTTTAAGGCACAAGTAAATATTTTCTTCAGAAGGACCTTAGTGGGTCACACATGAACCCACAATAAAAGAATTACACTCTAATTTGCCCTTCCTTTGGATGACTTACCATCTAGGTAACAAGAATACAATAAGTAATATTCCTCTTCATTGGTACAATTCCTAACCTCCTTCAGTATTACAGTTAATAATTTAAACACTTGATAGCAAAACCTATGGACTTTTTCAGCAATGGAAATATCTTATTTTACTTTTAATGCATCTGTTTGCATAGGCTCAAAACTCACGACAAGCTTTTGCATATATTTGATCTTTAAAAAATCATGTAACAACTGCATCTACTTGCAGTATCCTCCCTCACACTGAACAGCATCTCCTCCCCTACCCTTCTACATTCAATCTGTAATCAAGACCTTTCATCTTCCAAATAACTCTTGATTCCATCTTCATCTACCATGAAGCCATCATCCATGAACTGGGCTACTGCCCAAGCCACTAAAAGGATCTGCCAACATTTACATCTATTGTATTTCCCTCGAATCTGATCTCTGTGCTTTCACCAGAGTGATTTTTTAAAAATGTAAATGTGATCACCCCTCATCCATGCTTAAAGCTTTAAAGATGTATCATGGTTCTAGGATAAAAACAAAACCTCTCAGTGAGGTCTCCAATTCATGCAGTGGTCTTCATCTTCACTGCAGATTGAAATCGCTTGGAAAATTCTTCTGAAAATCCTAATGACTGGATCCCACCCTGGAGATGTTTATGTAATTGGTCTGGAGTGGGACTGGAGAGCAGATTTTTCAAAGCTCTACTTAGAGCTCTCCTTTGCTACCAGGGTTGACAACCAGTTCTCTAGAGCTGCATTGTCCAGCATGGTAACCACTCACCACAGAGATTATAATCACTGACATAAAATTTAAAATTATAATTCCATGTTAAATGATGTCATTTTAAAATAAGATACAAGAAACATTTGTAAAACATTTTCTAAAACATGGTATTAGAAATTACCTTTACTCAGAAATAAGGTTAATTTTAGCTTCTCATCAATTTAATGACATTCTTTTTAGAAGAATAGATTCAGATATGATAAGTAAATTTTGGTGTTAAAATTACAGTAGGAGGTGGCAGAAGTCAGAATGTTCAATTATGTCTGAAGTCCTTTTTACCAAAAGCTATTGGTAAAAATAGATTAAAAATAAATGTGTTTTGCCCAGAAAAATATCCCTGAAACAAGGCTTGCCACCTTTAAAAATTTGCATCAATACAATCTTCTGCTTATTATCACTTTTAAGTAACAGTCATTTTTAAATAATATATCTTCTTATTAAATATCTCTAATTCTGTTGGTGGTGATTCCACATCAGTGTGGCTGGATTTAAAAATGGTTCTGGTGACCTTGAAAATCAGATATTCTCATCCTCTAGGATGGTAGAGTCCCAAGGATCTTTTTCAGTATTAGGACTATATACAATGAGCTTGGGGAGCAAAAATAAATCCTAAGGCACTGGATTTTTCATACATTTTCCCATTTTATTATTAGATTAGAAAATAGCGACTTCTTGAAGGCAACGCATCTAGGAAGAGGTGAAGCAAAGATAGAATCAGTGTTTCCATCCTCTACTATAGTCGTCTTTCCAGGATAACGCCTTGCATCACCAATGACAGGAATGCATATTTGTCAACAGAAAGCATTATAAACCATATCCACTTAATTTTATTGCAGAGATGTTTGATCTGATCAATAGGCTATTTCATCATATAATTATTACAAGTAAAAACCTTTAATAATGGAAAATACTGTAATAAAACTTCAAGAAACTCTCATCTATAACTGTTCCACATAATTTGTCAATTGTACATTGATACGTATTCTTCTCTGTCTTTCATATTTCTATATCTAGTTTTTAAAGATACTTCTGATTCCTTGAAAGGGAGAGTCTATCTTAAGGATCTTTCACATTTTCTGCAAGCCAGTCCCAAACCAGGCACATAACAGATGTACTATAAGTCCTTTTATAAATGAAAATGATGAATTCAGAAAAAGGATGCTTACAACATTGCCGCATTTTCTGTATATTAACAATAAATATTATAATAAGTCTTTTAACTAACATGTTTTCATGTTTTTCAGTCTATGATAGAAACAGCTTCATAAGAAGAGATTAGTTTAGTCTAATGTTCCCAGAATTACTTTTATAATAAGCTGTATCAAATATAATACATAGTTACTTGAATCCTAATATATATCTTTCTATGGAAAATATCAGATGAGTTTTTCAGTTGCCCTTTGACATTCAGACACATTTGAATGCTAGAAAAAACATTATAATTTGCAGCAGTATTAAGTCTCTGAGAACACATGAGAGTTCAAACAGGATCTGTTTTATCTTTTCACGGAGTAAAGATGCTAAAAATAGCTTAAGCTTGTACTACAGTTTTGTGAAATTGCTATCACTTCACTGGAAAATGGTGGAAATGAAACAAGACTGTTTTAGGGGGCCTCCCGTAGGAGATGGACTGGCACTCACGTACCAGCCCTTCAGAGTTGTTACACCAAAGGCCTTTTACAGCTGATAGCTAAATCTAACACTAAGTATGATCTAAATGTACGACACCTCATTGTACTTGTATTACAGTATGCAAATACAAATAAAGTTACCACAAATTGGTGAACAATTAATGAGATTCATGGCAGGGATATTTCATCACTGAATGTTGTTTTCCTGCCAACTGAGACATGATGTATTTAATTCTAAATGACACCACCTGCTCCCACCTCTAAGTGAAATGAAAAAGCTGCCAAAGGGCATGTTGGGAATTAACTTGCAGGCTTCCTTTTAATCAGGCATTTCTCCATAACACTGAAAGCCAAAAACATAACATAATGAAAAATAACACAGCTTTGTAAGTCAATAGTTGAATTTGGAGTGCTTGTCAAATAAAAAAAACTTGGGATATATAGCATGATATTCCACACGATAGTATTCTTTTCTTGCTGTGAAATTACTTTCTTACTCTAAAGCAGGAAAAAAGAAAAAAATGTGTAAGAAAATACAATTTTATCTGACATGACAAATCAATAAGATGTGACTTATAAGGGAGAAAAGTGAAGGGAATGTTTTCATTTGTCATAGTTACCATGATAATGACATTGTGAACTTAAGAGAGCATCTTTTATTTGAGAATCTGAAAGTGCTTCCCACCCTTTAATTCATAATGTTGCAATATACCCCCAGTGAAGTATTAACATGCTGTATTGCAACCTTTCCTAATAGGTAAGATGAGTTAGTGTATGGACACGTATTTTATAAAGAACTTTACAAAGCTTTTCTTGTAGCTTTTATCTCTTGATTTTCAGTTCCCTCTCCTGAGCAACTGAACTGCTACTCAATGTGATCAATGGAGGGTAGAGGAGGGCTTATACAGTTGCTTTATGCCAAATTTCTTATCTTGGGAGTCTGTCAAATGAGGATCCACTTCAGAAATAATCAAGTTGCCAAGGACAATCTTGGTACTAGAAAATATAAAATCTCCCAAATTATTTTCCCATTAAGTCTTCTGCTAATCCCCAGGAGTCTCAAAGTGACACAGTAATTAAAATGTGAAGTCAAAATCACGTTTGAATTAAATTTGTAAAATAATTTTGAGGGATGCTAAGCCAAAACAAAAAGATTCCAATTTAATTTATCCCACAGTCATCCATTCACTGAAAACATTTTTCTAAATATGCTTTATATGCCAGGTCCTAGGTACTAGGAATAGGTCAGGGAACAATATGGCAAAATCCTTGCCCTAATAGGGTTCACATTCTGATGCAGTGATAAGAAATAAATGAATATATGGTAAAGTTCCAGGAAGGACAAAAAAAAAAAAAAAAACAAACAAAACAAAAAAAACAACCAAACAGATTAAGAGAATGGAGTAGGTTCTTCTATATAAGTAGTTAGAGAAGGTTTCTTCAAGGAGAAGAATACAGGTCTACATGAGGAAAGGGAGGGAACCCAGCATACATCATTTACACTGCATGCCTTTTCCTCCTGCCTGCTCAAGGACTTTGCTCCTGCTGATATCCCCGATCATTATTTACTCCACTTTCTGCTTTTTCCCCCCACTAGTTTACAAATACACTCTAAAATCTTCCAGCCTAAAAAAAACTAACACCCTTCTTTGACCTGACATCTCCTCTAAAAGTCATCTCTTTCATCTATTTCCCTTTACAGTCAAACTCTTCGAAAAAGATGTTCACACTCAAAGTCTTATTTTCCTTTCATTTGTTCTTGAACCCTCACTAAGCTGGGTTTGAGCTTCACAACAAGGAAATATCTCCTAAGGGTCATCAATGACCTTCAGATTGACAGAATTAATTCTCAGTCCACATCGTATAATAGCACTTGATGCAGTGGATTTAAGCTAATGTAAATACTTGCTTTTCTTGGCTTCTAGAACACCACTCTCTTAGTAGCATTGGCTACTTATGTCAGTCTGTTTGGACGGCTCCTTTTCATCTTCCTAAGCCTGAATATTGAAGTGCTCCAGGGCTCTGTCCTTGGACCTTCTTTTCTTTGTTTATACTCACTCTGCCTCATCCAGCTCCATGTTTTCAAACAGAGAAGTGGCTTCCAAATACATCTGCAGTGCAGATCCTTCTTTAAATTCATACATCCAATTGCTTATTTGACATCCCCACTTAGTCGTCTTATAGATATCACAAATACAACACTGCCAAGATCTAATTAATTTTGCACTCTGATACATACCTGCTATTCTCACAGCCTTCCCCATGATGGTGGATTGTGTATTCCAAAGAGGGCTGCCACAATATTTCCCATCTTGCTTGCTCTTCTTGCAATGTGACCTTGACATGTCTCCCATAAGTGGTAGTATATCTGTTTCCTATCATTGATTCTTTGTGAACCTTTGTGACTGTCTCATTGCATAGAGAATAGTGGAAGTGAGGTTATGTGATGTCTAAGACTAGATCATGAAAATGCAATTCTAATTGGCTCTCTTGGTTCAGTCAGTCTTGGAACTTAGCTGCTGTGCTGTGTGGAAGTCCAAACTCACTTGCCTGGAAAGACTACCTGGGGAAGCCGTGGGTAGGTGTTCCAGCTGGCAAACCAGCTGAAGTCCTAATCAAAAGCAAGCATCAATTGCCAGACATGTGCATGAAGACACTTCCAGATAATTCCAGGCTCTCACCACTGAGTGAACCCCAGGCTTTGGGTCTTCCCAACCAAGGCTTTACACATTGTGGAATAGAGGGAACAGACAAGATGCCCCTGCTGTGCCCCATTTGAATTTCTAACCCATCAAATATGTCAGTAAAATAACATGGCTGGTTTATGTCACTAAGTTTGTTAAGATAATGGTAAATGGAAGAGATTTACCAGTTGCTCAGGACAACTTGGATTCATCTTTAGCTTCTCCCTTTTTCTCATACCCACATTAAATCTGTCAGCAAACTCTGTGAAGTCCAGCTCTTTCTTTGAAATACATCCAGAATCCTATAACTTCATACCATCATATCTTTTATCTGGACTATTGCAGTAGCCTCTAGTCTTCATGTTTCTACCTTCCCTCCCTTATTGTCTACTCTCAACACAATGGGAAGAGTACTTCTCTAAAAATATAAATCAGTTATGTCACTTCAGTGCTCAAAACTGTCTACTGGCTTCCTTTATGATATAGATTAAAAGCTTAAATCCTTAATGGCCTAGAAGGCCCTTCATCATCTGAGTCTCCACCACCACACTGACCTTATTTCCTACCGTCCTTCCTGCCTGACGTGTTACATCCTAGGCATACTGGTGCCATTGCTCTTCCCTAAAAACACCTGGCACACTCATGCCTCAGGGCCTTTGCATTTGCTATTCCTTCTCCCTGGAATATACTTACCCCAAATATTTATGTGGCCACTCTTTCATTTCCTCAAGGCTTCTACTCATGAGTCATTTTGTTAGGTATTCTCTAAACACTTTCCATAAAGTAGCACATCTTATGCCCATGGATCATATTCTTCTAATTTTGACTTACCATTACCTGAGCCCTTATACATTTGTTAATTTGTTTACGTTCTGTCATCTTTCTGTAGGATGAAAGCTTGCTAATGATATAAACTTTGTCTTGTTGAAAGCTCTAGTCACTGGGCCTACAGTAGTCTCTAGTGCACAGCTCAATAAATATTTCTTATTGTTAAAGGCCATTCAAGCATAGGGGAGAATAAATACAAAGGGCTGAAACAGGAACTAGCTTGACTTGCTTGAGAAACAATATGACTGGGACAGAATGAAAATGGGGGAGAGTGTATGTGAGAAGGTCACAGAGGTAGCCAAAGGTTGGATCATGTAGGTCTTCAGAGGCTAGGGAGAAGACCGATGGAAAGAAACTGAAGGGCATTTGATGTGATCTGAGTAGCATTTTAAAAAGATTATTCTGGATGCTCTGTGGAAAATCATCTATATGAAGAGCAAGAGAGGATGAAGCATCAAGGGGACCAGTCCCGAGGCTCTTGCAATAATTCAAACAAGCAAGATATCATGGTGGCTTGAACTGCAATGGTAATGACAGAAGTACCTAAGGTGGTCAGATACAGGATGTATCTGCTTTTCAAAGTAGAGCTGAACAGACATGATAGCTTGGTTATAAGACAATGAGAGTAATCAAGGATGGGTTCTAGATTTTTGGCCTGAGCAAATGGTTAAACAGTGGTACAATGGGGCCACTTCGAAGTAGGTTTACTTTAAACAAGGGTCCTATTTTAGCATGCTGAGTTCAGCGCTGGCAAGCAAGTCCCAAAGCAATGTTCAATTGTACTACGGTTTAGTCAAACTAAAGTTCTAAAATCCAGTGAGTAAATTCTTGGATTCTCAGAATGTCTGTGCACTCAACACAATAGCTGAATTTGAATAAAAATATGCAAAGAGACCAGTAATGACACCTCACATAAGAAATACTTATGTGTGCCACTGTCTTGGAGAAGCACCCCTGACACCTGCACACACAGATGGCCTAACTGGGCACCCTGAAAACTGACAGATTTGGTATTTGGCAGGTGAACCATCAAGAAAATTCCATAAACACAAACTTCTACCCATGAAAACATAGCTCTTCATAACATTTACAGATACTTGGGGGAAAAAATCACACTAAAAACCACAGTGAAAGGCTAAACACCACCATTCAAGTAAAGAATGAAGTACTTGCATGCCTTTCTCCCAACATGCACGTAAGAGAAAAAGAATTTGTAAGATAGTTGATGACTAGGACCAATAAGGAATATAAAATAATGAAACATCATAAGTACAGCTCTTAGGGAGCAGCCATTAAAATGAGTCCCACTGGCTTGGTGCTATCCAAGCAGAAAAAGCAAGCTTACCGGACCAACTCTACACTTCCATAAGCTAATAACCCTTTAAACATATTTGTCACTCAGTCTCTTTAAAATATTTTGCCAGGGATTTTTCCCTAAGGGCATAAATGAAAACTATTACTGTGTTATCTTTAATGATAATTATTCTGACATACATATATTTTAACATATGAATACTTTAGATTTTATCCTACCCATTTTTTGAGGTTTTCAGGGGCCAGTAAACAAAACTATATTCCTCTTCCTCTCCTAATTTGGAACCAACTGTGTGATGAATAAATAAAATATCAAAATGTCAGCTTTATTACTAATAAAGTTGATCAAAGAGCATGACTCAGAGGTATCATCACAGTGAGCCCCCTAATACCTTCTAATACTCCTGAATTGAACAATTGTCAGATGATGTCTGAGAGGAGACCCTAGCCTGAAGGTTCACTCAGTAGAGAAGCAGAGAATGTGTCCAGCAGACAGGAGCCAGAAGGATGATCTGGGCACCATCATTTCCTTCTCTGAAACTCAACTATCAGAGAAGTCACTCCTCCTGCCTTGGAAGGGGCAAATGATGAGGTGGAGAGAAACAGGGGCATGTCTTCCTCACATGTTTTTCCCTTCTGGAGAGCAGAGTAAAAATGATCTCCCTCTATGAGAACATGGAGTTGAGAATAAATATTCTTCCATCTTGCCCTTCAAAGTTGGGCAAGGGAACTAATTTTATCTACAGTTAGAGAACTGGATTTCTACCAACCATCTATGTGTACTTCATTTTTTCATGATTCCTCATATACATGAAAGAGGTAGCTGGTGGCTGTTGGGCACAGAGAGAGGTAGACAGGTTTGACACCTGCACCCTTTACCCTTAGCTTGTCAAATTCAGCAAATAAACTAACTTCTCAGAATCTAATGTTCTTACATGAAAAGGGATTATACATACTTACCTCCTAGGGTTAGAATTAAATGGAAACAAATGTGAAAGAACTGGCATACAGCTGCTGAACTGATACCATTTTCTTCCCTTCTCTAAGTCTTATTCAGTACTAGTTTAGAAATTAAAATCTGTATCAAATCAACCCTGTAAGTTTTTTCCAGACCCTGCCACTTGGTTGACCTCTTGATAGTCACTGAGACTAAACCTCAGGCTTTTCTGGCCTTTAAAAAAATTTTTAAGTGGACTTTATCTTTTCAAGCAGCTTTGGGTTCACAGTAGAATTGGACAGAAAGCACTGAGAATTCTCATATACCTCAATCTCCCCCACAGTACATTCTCTCCCACTAACAATGTCTTGCACGCTGCTTGCACTGGGGTGGTACATTGATTATTCTTCCATGAACCTTCATTGACACATCATTATCTCCCAAAGCCCATAGTTTACACACACACAAAAAAATGATCACCCTTAACACTGTACATTCTAGGGGTACATTCTATTGACACACATGCAATGAATGGCATGTGTCCATTATTATAGCATCACAGAGGAGTTTTGGTGCCTTAAAGATCCTCTGTGCTCCACCTAGTCATCTCCCCCTCCCCCAGCCCCTGGCAACCATACAATGAAATATTATTCAGCCTTAAAAAAGAACGTCCTGCCACTTGCAACAACATGGATAAAACTGGGGGGATTGTGCTATACGCAATAAGCCAGACACAGAAAAAAGGAGACCGCATGCTCTCACTTACACATGGAATCTAAAAAAGTTGAACACATAGAAATAGAGAGAAGAATGGTGGTTACTAGGGTGGGCAGTTGGGGAAAATGGGGAGATATTGGTCAAAATGTATCCAGAAATCACCCCAAAGAACTTATCCAGCTGAGCGTGATGGTTCACACCTGTAATCCCACACTTTGGGAGGCCAAAGTGGGTGGATCACTTGAGGTCAGGAGGTACAAACCAGCCTGTCCAACATGGTGAAACTCCATCTCTACTAAAAACCCCCAAATTAGCCTGGTGTGGTGGCATGCACCTGTAATCCCAGCTACCTGGGAGGCTGAGGCATGAGAATGGCTTGAATCTAGGAGGTGGAGGTTACGGTGACCTGAGACCATACCACTATACTCCAGTCTGGGTGACAGAGCGAGACTCTGTCTCAAAAAAAATAAAACAAACAAACAAAACAACTTAAAGAAGTAACCATGTAACCAAACACCATCTCATCCCCAAAAACCTATTGAAATAAAAATAATAAAATTTTAAAATTAGTTTTAACTAAGAAAAAAGATCAACAAAAATGCACAATGCCATAGTAATTTAGAACTTATATCTTCTTTAGAACAACAAAAAAAGTATAAAGCTGCAGTTGTATAGAATGAGTAAGTCTATAGATGCAATGTATAGCATGATACAGTTAATAATCCAGTGCTGTATGCTGGAAATTTGCTAAAAGAGCAGATTTTAGGTGTTCTCACCACATACATGCTTAAAAATAATTACTATGTAAGGAGATGGATATGTTAATTAGTTATCATTCACTGTGTATATACATATCAAAACATCACGTTTTATACCTTAAATATAAAAAAAACTTATATAAAAAAATTTAAATGCATATATACAGATGGCAAATAAGCATATGAAAAGGTGTCCAACACGATATGTCATGAGGGAATTGCAAATGAGAACAAGTTACCACTACATAACTATTGGAATAGCAAAAAGCTGACAACTCCAAATGCTGGAAAGGATGTAAAGCAATAGGAAGTTTCTTTCATTGCTGGTAGAAATGCAAAATGGCACGGCCACTTTGGAAGACAATTTGGCAGTTTCTTTCAAAACTAAACATACTCTTGCTATATGATCCAGCAATGGTGCTCCTTGGTATCTACCCAAATGAACTGAAAACTTATGTCCACACCAAAACCAGCACATAGTTATTTATGGCAGCTTTATTTATAGTTGTTAAAACATGAAAGTAGCCAAGATGTCCTTTAGCAGGTGAATAGATTTAGTAAACTGTGGTACATACATAGAATGAAATATTACTCAGCACTAAAAAGAAATGAAATTTCAAGCCATAGAAAGACATAGAGAAACCTTAATATTACTAAGTGAAGGAAGCTAATCTGAAAAGGCTATCTACTGTATGATTCCAACTATATGACATTCTGGATATATGCAAAACTATAGAGACAGTGTTTTTTTTAGTGTTGATTGAAAATTCCTTAAAAAATATATCTTCCATTATTTTCAAACGGTACTTAAATGCAATCATCATATATTCCTTTTTTTGAGTTAAGACATTTAGGATGTTAAGCTTGTAAAAAACCAACAAGACAAAACACCATCACAAAACAAAATCCCCAGCCTCCTAGGGATTCTACCACAGTATATGACTATTGCTATTGTCACCTTGGAAGAAAGTTTCCAGGTTTACTTAGAAGAAAATAAGGAAAGTATAAGAATGTTTTCATTATGAGATGAAGACCTCATAGAATCATACATATGAGTTAAAAGAAACTTTTAGCTCCAACTCCTTCTTTAAATATAAATAATGAATACATACATTCATTAATAATAATGAATTAATAAATAATGAATAGATATATACACACACATACAGGGAAACTAAGACAAAGAATAGTTAAATGACTTGCCCACAGTTTTACATTTAGTTAGCAATTGGGCCTGGTCCAGTCTTTGACTTCTGGCTCACTGCTCTTTCCTCTGGTTCAGATACATGGAGAGAAACAGATGGGGAGATGCAGCGAAGACTCTGGGCAGTCAGGGTGATTTAAGACACCAGGTGCTTTCCAAACAGAGAGAATAAGAAAAGGGACTAAAAGTAGCTGGAACATGCTGAAGACAAACATTGCAAACTTTATGATGGAGCCCCAAATGAAATATGCTTTAAGATTATGGCTGAGTTCCTTTCTATTTGCAGCCCAACATTGCTTTTTTTACTGGCCACTACCAAACCAAACTAGTATGGTTTTCCTAGCTGTTGACTCAGTATTTGTCACATGATTACAGATTCTCTTACTTAGTGATGATTACAAGTCTAAAGCAAGATTGGTATATTTTTTAAAAAATTAGTATCCTATCATGGTTTAAATATAAAGTATTGAGCAAGTGGGCCAGAAACAAGCAAGGGACTTTCTTTCCTATATCAGTAATAATAAACATTGTCATAAAATTGAAGTTACATCCTCTCTTGAGGGCAAGACACTGTGCTGACAGGGCTTTTTACTTAACAGCCCTGACAACCAACTCAAGCATAAGCATAGCAGCCATAAAGAAACATCTGCTGAACCAGAAATGTAGAGACACATGAAATTTGTGACAAAAAGAGAAGATGGCACTGGATGCACAGTCAGTCTGGGATTCAGGTCCATATCCTGCTTTTTAACTCCAGAGCTGATGCCCTGTACACTGAACCAGGGAATCACACAAGATTTTGGTCATACATCTGGGAACTGAGTAGAAATCAATCAACATTTAGAAAGCAGCTACTAAATCCCAGGCTCTGGGATATAGAGAAGGAGAAGGCCACTTTCTTACCCTCAAGGACAGCATTATACAAAGCAATGCTTACCTTGCAGTAGGACAGATAAATGGTGATATGGTTTGGCTGTGTCCCCACCCAAATCTGATCTTGAATTGTAGTTCCCATAACCCCCATGTGTTGTGGGAAGGACCTGGTGGGAGGTAACTGAATCATGGGGGCAGTTACCCTCATGCTCTTCTTGTGATAGTGAGTGAGTTCTCATGGAATCGGATGGTTTTATCAGAAGCTTTCCCCCTTCAGTCTGCATTTCTCCCTGCTGCCACCATGTGAAGAAGGATGTGTTTGTTTCTCCTTCCACCATGACTGTAAATTTCCTGAGGCCTCCCCAGCCATGCTAAACTGTGAGTCATTTAAACCTCTTTCCTTTATATATTATCCAGTCTTGGGTATGTCTTTATTAGCAGCATGAGAACGAACTAATACAGATGGACTTAGAACTCATCCAGTTCTCCACCTGGATGCCAAGCTGCAGAGAGGTAAAGCACTGCAGAGAAGTAAAGAGATGAGTTCAAGGCAGAAATAGAACTCTATCTTACTGCTTCCTCACCCAGTGCCCTTTCCAACACAACAACTCAAATGGTATGCTATTTTACTATATTTTCTTGTCTTCATTATTCAAAACCCTTGTTTCTGGCTTTTAGAAAGAGATTTTCTAACAAAAACTCTCTAGTGAAATATTATTGGACCAAGTATCATCCTATGGTAACTTAAAAGACAATCTCAATTTCTTTCAAATACTAAAAATATACACTATATTATGTTATTTCATAGACTATTTTTCTGGAATATAGTTTTTCCTTTTTGGAAGAGGAAACAGTTTAAGCTAGATAAGGAAGAATTCAGAATTCACATACCAACAAAAATCTTTGTATTACAACCCACAGCTCTGCTTACCTAGAAAGCAAGACCTGCAAGATCACAGGTGAAAGACAGGCTTCCTTCTTTCAATATTTGGCTAATTAACCAAGGATATCTACAAGGTGTTAGCAGAACACTCCAGAAAATATCACATTTACAATGCACACAAAGTATAGCTAAATGCCTTTGCCTACATTAGCCAGTCATTTATCGCTTATTGGGACCTCAGCAAGTACTGAGTTAATTCATTGTAAGCCTCTGGTTTATATAGCAAAGGCAGCAAAAAGTAAATCAGAACTCCCCACTTCCAAGAAGAGTGGCAGTTTCATTTTCCTCACTACCTATGAGTAAACACCTCCCATGTAAGTACTAAAATGCAGGATCTATGGAGCTGTGATTCTCAATTTAAAAGGTAAAGAGCAAGGTGATCTTTCATGATCCTTTTCCTCAGGAAGCAACGGTTCTGTCTTCACTTCTTCTCAGAAAACAAAAAAAATTGCTATGAAACTTAAATTATTATTACCTTATTTCACAAAGTGAAAGTCTGAGTGACATAAAAATCCTGAGTGAAACATATCACCCAATTTGACTCCTCATCAAAATTACACAGTAGAACATATGTGTAGTAGAGGAACTTTGAGGGAGAAATAATATTGGTTTTAAGTATCTACCTTTATTCAAGAATAAATTATTAATGGAAAAAGTTTTCATTTTTAGGTTGAATTAAAGCATGCTTTCAATATCATCTTCCCTTCTCTATGATGTAATTAACCAATTCAGCAGATAAAATTCATCTTATTTTGAAACACACATTTAAATGAAGCCTGAAAAATAATTAACTAAGAGAAGAGGCAATTAGAAAACATGTTTCTCTTGTGCCACAGCAAGTTCATGCTTGTAAGTGTGAGCACATTGGGCACTAGCATAAACATATCTGCCATTCTAAACACCCATATTATTCACTGGGAGCTGATTACTTTATTCACATGCTATTTATTGGTTCCCTGCTATATGGAAGACATTGCTAGTTCCTAGAGGAGAGTTGAAAAGTTATAAAATAATCCCTGATCTCCTAGAAGTTGAAATCTACTAACAGAAAGAAAACACACGAATGATTGCAGTGCATGACAGTATAAAATAAGTGTCATGTCAGCATCAAGAAGTGATAAATAACCTAACATCATTTGTTTTGAAATGGATCTTGCATTTTGCCCATGAAAAATTAAATGATGTAGAAGAAGGATTTAAAGAATAACTATTCTATCTGATAATGACAGAAGGGCAAACAATGGTTATTAACACAAAAGAAATGTCAAAGTATAAGAAAAGGTATGAGATGTGCAATTAATCACAAAGCCATAAGAATCTTATAGAGGTCATTGAGTTTATATATAACTTTTATTTATCAAAATATAAAATATTTTCTTCTTTGTGATTCTAATCACACTAGGACACAACTACAGGAAAAAAAGAAAAGCACAAAATGTTAAAGCTTAGACACTGTGATTAACTAATTCAAACAGATAACATTCATCTTATTTCAAAACATTCAAATAAATGAAGTCGCAAAAATAATCAACTAAGAGAAGAGGCAATCACACAAGACATTTCTGAGGAACATTTATTATGTGCTTGGCATCATGAAAGGCACAAAGAAGAAATCAAAAGGGAAGCTTTTTGAAGGAAGAGAATATACCTCATTCACAATTATATCCACAGTGCCCAGTACACACGCTGACTCATAGGAGATCATCAACTAATATTTTTAAAGAGATAAACTTAGATGAATGAATGTTTGAATAAATGAACGAAGGAGAGAATCTCCAACTTTTGGCATTTATATTAGTAACTTATATTCATTCTATTTCTAGAAAAACGCTATACCAATTTGTAATAGAAAATTGAGATTAATGCTAGAAAAATAAATTTAAAGCCAAATAGGAAGAAACCGGGGGTGGAGGGGAATACTAAGATCTGAGGAAAGATGATGACTTCAATAGAATATTATATTTATTTCTGAGTTTTCTACTAGTTCAGGAAAAAGAGAAGCAATTACTTTTTCAGTTCTTATTATCTGATTAAAGGGAAACATCTCCACAGATGTTTTTTACTGGAAGTAAAAGAGAAATTTACATATAGAAACATACATTTAAAAAATTTATCTATAAGGAACTCTGTGATTAATGAGCAGTGACATCAATAGTCTCCTGCAGATAATATAGAAAGGCTTTTCATGTGGTCTTTTGCTGACTTTTGATAAAAGCTGAAACAATGGTAATAATCTGTGACTCTAATAAGGCACTTTATGTCAGTTAAGCTTGTTGTTTTCTAGTGATTTACTGAATTATAAATAAATTTTGAAAAACATGTAAAGGAATAAGTGAACACTGCCAATCTCAAATACCAGTTATCTCCCTTTGATACTATTGGCCTGAGCTGGGTAGTAGTCAATTTAACATTGAGGTCTTTACAAAGAATGCCCAGAGTATGGACTCCTCTGCTTGCTAACTGCATGCTTACCACATGTATATCTATAAGCTTATAATTAAAAACTGAAGAACTAAATTTGAGGGTGCTAAAACCTGTTTTTGAAAGGGTTACTCCTTCACGAAAACCTAGTGAAAGGGAACTTCAAATTGAAGAAAAATTAAATGAATGATGTGCCTTTTTTCTGAAACTCAAGTCAGGACATATTTGTAGACTAATTTACTGAGTATATTATAAAATGAATTTAGATTGTAAAGTTATTTTTAAAAGAAAGAGGATAAAATTATCTTCTATTTTATATCATTGAATTTGTTTTTGGAAGCATGTCATGTAATGTATGGATCACCACATCCTTTGCATTTAATACATGATTGCCCAAATACTTTAGTAAAGGGAAACATACTGGAGTCAAATTTACTCGAGGAACTACAGTATATAATTTCTGGAAGAAAAGATCAAAGATGACAATTTATCATTTTTATTTACAGCTAGTCATTTTATTTCTCAAATAAAGACGGAAAACGTTCAGTGGTAGCCTTTTCAGGCAAAGTCAAGACAGCCTAGGCCAAGGAGATGGGTGATTCACTGGCAATATTGATGGCTGTGTCTGAATTACCAATTCCACTGGTTGAGGCTTTGCTTCAGTTCACCCATAGAGTCTCTAACATAACTAGCTCTGCAGTGATGTAGACCTGTCCAACTCTACTGTAAATCACTCCATGACAATGAGGGGGAATTCTGAAATTCATTTCCATAAATGTTCCCTGAAGTGGTATCATAAATTTTAACACAAAATTGACCTTAAAGATTTGCTAAAATATTAAATGCATGTGTAAAATATTTATTAATCTTTTCTTCATTATTTCAAAGTCATATCTGTTCAAACAGAATTCATGCACTTGAAAGAAGAATTGATAGCTTTTTAAAATCTTTTTTATTTATAAATTTCTAGTTTGTTGTGGCTGTACATTCTATAAAGAAAACATTTAACTAATAGAGAAGATTATTAGGAAGTGTGAGAAAGTATCAAGTGGGAAGCCTACAGGAATAGATACAACAATTGGAGTATTAGAAGTACTGGGAGACTGAATGACAATACAGAGAACAAATTATCAAGTTTCCCTCCCACCCAAAGCTGAATGGCATGTCCATCTGATTTAATGATGTATGTCTTACTGTTATAAGCTAATTTTCAGGGTTTTACATGAATGTGCAGATAATTTTTGAATGGCCAAGAAAAGAGAACAAAACCAGAAAATACACAGATACACATTAAACAACAAAAGGATCAAATCAATAAACAGTCATGAAGTGCTTCCCTTATGTGCACACCTGCCAACTCTTTGAGAAGTTATAAAAAGAAGGAATACTAGTTTCTTTGCAAAAAGTGTATATGCCGATTTGAATGAAAATATATGGATGTAGACACACCAGTTTTTCCTTATAACAAATTTTCCTTAAGATGATGGTTTTACAAATATAATATCACAGCATTTTTATTCATTGTGGCAAAGGACATTTGTACATTTTCTTGGAAACAGTGACAGGTTAGCATCATTTTGCCCTATCCATGTTACTATTTTAAGTTTCATATACCTAGATATGTAATAGACAATCATAACTTCTTTATGGGGTACATTTGGTAAGGGCAGGTGCCAATAACGTAGGATTAAGAGTTGGCTCCAAGATGAGTCTACTCTATTCCACAAGTCTTAGTCAGATATCTCATAAATGGGGGCCACTGTTCACAATGGGTACCTTCATCAGAAATGTGGATCAGGCACTAAAAACAAAAAAATAAAAAACCCTAATCAAATCAAACAAACCAAACCACATGACTTACAGCCCACGGTTTAGTAGATTCATTTTTATCCATGGATGGCAGCACAATGTTATCTGCGACTGTTTTTAACTCATGACTGCTGTACATAGTTGAAAATGTTTCTACGCCTCAGTTTCCACCAGATTTCTAGGTCTGACAGGAAAGCCAAAACTTCTCATATACTCTAATATAGAGCCTGCACCTGCCGTCTGTTATTTACTTAGCTGCTGTGGTTGCCCCTTTAGGGGCATGTTGCTGTTTGAATCTAATATTTTGCTCAAATTGAGCCTTCCTATATACTGCTTGTCTAAATTTTATTTGAACTTCCCATATTAAAAACAAAAGTATGCTCTCTAGACCTCTGTCTTGAAACTAGATTTTCCAAATATGTGCTTGACTTATACTTTTCTTTGGTCATTGTTCTTATGAGAACTAACTCAGTTGACTGAGACTCTGAACAATAAGGATTGCCAGAAAACTATAAACAGTGATGCCATATAATCATATCCTAAAAGATGGGTAAGAGAAGCATTGACATTTCTATTTATGCTGTTACAATTTTAGCTAGAATTGGGAATTGATAGGTTTAAGAATGTGAGATCAACTTCACTCTTCAATCATTTCAGTTGTGAACCCTCTGATACTGAAAAAGGAAGTAGGTCATGGTTAGTCATTCACAGAGAGAGTCCTAACAGGGACGTAAATGGAAAATACTGAGGTCCTGTACACAGGCACTGATAAGGGATGAATTGCCACTGCTGGCACAATAGAATTGCTGAGGTCTGGAACATGGGGAAACAGATATTGGGCTGGGTGACACAGCTTGCTGAGTTGTAGGATTATTGCCTTGTATGCCTACCTCTGTGCTGACAGCTATCGGAGGCAGGTGGTGGGAGAGGCAGCAAATCCACAGTTTTAGGATCCTCCTACTTAACAGAGATATCTCATTCCATATGACAGCAAAGATTGACAAACCTTAGATATGTCTCTATGAAATACATGGAGCCCAGAGCATACACCTGTACTCTTTACAACATATATTCTTTGCTGTGTTATGAATAACCAGCAAATTTTAGAAGCAAATTTTAACTAAATCCAAGTCATTGATCTTGGTCATCTTTGAATATAGATAAGACTCCTTGGTCTAGCCTAGCAGAAATAGAAAATATGACGAGTACAAGGAAGTTCTACATTATTAAAAATTCTCTTCTGAATTTTCATGAAATCAGAGATCCTGAGGTTAACCTGGTGGTATGGATTATATTTTAAAAGGATTTCTTCTTTTAAAGACAGTGTGTATGTGCATGTGTGTGTGTGTGTTGGTAAGTTCAGCTCTATATTCTTTTTTTGATTATATTCTCCCCCATATTGTTAGGTGGCATTTTTTAGTTTACTTCAAATTAATATCCTATACCATTATTATTTTGTAATTTTATTTATAAATGCACTATAAAATACTGAGACTATGAAGAACTCATGTTTTAAGGAAATATAAGCATTCGAATATTGAGAAATATATAATAAAATCATAAGATATGGTCTTCTATTCAGAATACACATTATTAGTGTGTTCCTTGTTATGGGTCATAAAAACCATTAACTATAATAGGTTTTTTTATTCAGTGAGTATTTATTGAACATCTGCTCTCTTTAAAGCACAACTCTAAGAACCATGAGAATATAAGAGAGCGAAAAAACAAAGTCCTGACCCTGAGGAACTTGTACAGAGGATGAAGCAAGATACATATCGAAGGCTGGTGGAGAAATTACAAGGCACTATGGGCACATCAGTGCAATGGTTCAGTACTTATTTCTGGGCCAGTTATCTGTTTAAGGATAACTCTAAGTGTGGTCCCTGCCCTCAGGGAGCTCACAGTCTGGAAGGATAAACACAAGTAAATGGCCATTTTCAATACCACTTGATGTTATAATAGAAATACGTAAAAGAAGTCAAGATTATCAACACAATTACTAGAAGTCTGTCCAGATCAGATCCATAGTGGTTATATGGAGAATGCCTATTGAAATAGATGAGTTTGTGTCTGAGCCTTGAAGGATGTATAGGATTAGGACAGGTAAAAAGGGCAGTAATGGAGGGGCATATTAGGTAGCGGGAACAAAATGGACATAATCTCTGAGATAGGAATGAATAGTAGGAGCTGTGTAGGGGATGGTGAGGATCAGATAGACCAAAGAGGAGAGGGTTAGGAAGCAGCTATGAGGTATGAGCTGCAGAACTTAGAGACAGCCTGTTGATGTCCACTTTGAATATCATCAAACTGCAGAACCTGGACTCAATTTGATCCGCCACAGACAGACAGAGTGTGGAATCATTACTGTTTCAGTATGGGGTCTCTGGAAAGGCAGACTCTGAAACAGAATTTAGTGTTTAAGATGTTTATAGAGAGTACCCTTGGGATCAATGTGTGCACACGGAGAAGGAGAAAGTAGAATGAGGTAGAGAGGGAAGTCAGTTGATACCACTAGGAGCTCTGGCACTGAAAGGGGCTGGAAGAGTATCTTGTGTTGGGTCTTCCTACCTCTGCTGTGGTTAGTCATTGGATGGAGGGAGCTCCAGAAACGGGAGTGACCTTGGACCAGGCAGCTCCTGGTAGCCAACGGCAAGTCCTGATGGGCTGACAGGCTATCCTCTGGGAGCACTCCCAGCAATTGGGAGAAGTCATTCCTTGAAGGAACACCTGGGGAGTCAGAGTTACCCGTAGTTTTCAAAGTATGGTCTTGGAGCCATCACTATCTCAACACCTTGGCACTTGTTAGATAAGCAAATTATCTTGCCCCACATAAGACCTAGTGAATTACAAAGTCTGGGGGTGGGGCCATGCAGGAATCTGTTTACCTAGTCTTCCTGGCGATTATGATATAAGCTGAAGTTTAAGAACAACTGGTAAAATGGGTACTTGAAAGATGAGCATGAGTTTATGATCAGTGAGTAAATTAAGGAAGTACAAAAAGCCTTGTTTGCCAATACTCTACATCTAACTTCTTAATTGTACTGCTTTAAAACCACATGTAAACTCTCTAAAAACGAAATAGGGGATGCCCTCCTTGTTTATCATCTCTAAACACCCAGGACTTGGGTGGTAAACACTGTGTTTCTGATCTTGCTGTTAGAAACACAGTATTTATTTTAAATGCTAGATCCTTCTTTCATGCCAATTACTATTTCCAGATGAAAAATTCTGTGTGGCATTCCTAAAAGAACCTCCTATACACCAAATATTTGCATGGCAAAAGTTCACATCATAATGTACTTTTGTCTGTAGGCTGTTCTGTGTCCCTAAAGCAAAACCTTATTACATGGAAGTCTTTGGAGTCTAAAAGAGTAGTGATTCACCTATCACTTGTGGGATTGACTAAAACCAATCAGAAGGTAGGGTGTTCTGGAACTCTGGTTTTTAATGCACACCGAGTCCTGTGGCACACTACTAGCTGTCCCCTCAATGCATTCTCCTAGTCTTGGTGGGCACATAGCAGCTCAACTAGGGATTACATTTCCGAGACTTCCTTGCAGTATGAGGTGGACACCTAAGTTTGGGTCAATGGGATGTGCAAAAAGTGAGGAGTGCAATTTCTAGTTATTTTCAACTTAAAGGCAATCAGCTTTCCTCAGGCTTCCTCCCAAACCCACTCCCTGATGGGACTGGAATGCCAAAGTAGCAACAATCCAGCTTTAGCCATGCAGATGAGGACTACTTAGAAGATGGAAGAAAAACATGTAAGGAACTTGGGTCTCTGAATGATCTAAAGGTTCAGAGCTATCCTGCAGTCTAGGCCAGAATGTTAGGTAAGAGAGAAACAAATCTCTAACATTTTTGTTTCAGCTGCTTTACATTAGCTTAAACATTTATAGCCAGCTAGGTTACAGGAAAACTCCTGAAATTAAATAAGGAAATAAAATCACCACTGATGTCCTTCACGATACTGAATTGCCTGGAAAAAACTGACTTTAATATTACCATAGATGCTACATTGAATTATTTCCTAATCTTGAACAAAGTACAAAGAAGTCACACCAGTTTTAAAAGGTAGATGAGTGACTCAAAAGTCCTACTGAATAAATAAAGGTGCTCTCAAAGTGTTTCATCTATTACTGATATAACATAAATTAACGTTTAATAGAAACTTAAATTTTTAAGAACAAACTTTACCAGTCTGAAAATGGCAACTATTGTTCCATAGTACAAGTCAGTGCTAGAAGGTAAGCTCCAGGACGGTAATGAATTATGGCTTATTTATTGTTAAATTCATAGAACCTAGAAAAAATTCCTGGAACAAAATAGGCATGGAGTAAAGCTGTAGAATGAACGAATAATACAATCTCTTTCATGGTCCAACATTCATGCATAATCAGAACAGATATATACTAAAATAGAATTGAAAGATTTACACCTATCTTTTAATACGTGAAATATTCTTAAAAACAAACCACCATTAAGTCATCTTTTAAATAACATTAACAAATTCTATGATCCTATAATTAAAATTTTGCTATTACACTAACTGATTAAACTCAAGATTTATGAGCAATTGTGTCAAGGAAAAAATATAAACTCTCGGGTCTATTAAGAAAAATGTAATAGAATCATAAAATTGTATTCTATCACAGCCAAATAAACACAGTAAATCCTCTTCTAACAATGGAGTAACATTGGCCTTACAATTTTGACTTGTCTTATATGTGGCCTTTACTTTGCATAATTGTGTTTTAGAGATATTTTGAAACTTTTCTAAAACCTAATGAAGTGGTATAATGCTATACCCCGAGCACACAATTTATACAAGGTAGAAAAATAAAAAAGTATATTTCTTTGTGTATGCATATTTGGCATTATCTAGTCTATTTGCAGTGAAGAGTTAACTCCTCTAGTTAGACCAACCCTTGCTAAAGTGGGGGAAGCCATTAATTCAATAAATCAATAAGCGGACCAGTTATCTTTGTTCCATTCTTAGGCCAAAGACCGCACTCTTAATTAGGAATCCTTGTTACTGATCACAGAGGGAACCTGGTGAGTAATAAGATGGATAGCTAAATCCATGAAATTACTAGAAAAATCAGTATAAAGCCTATTTATAGAATATGTTTAAAGCAACGAGCTCAAATGTCAGTGGAAGTCCAAGCAAGTTGGTTCATGTTCTGGCTCTTAAGTTCTTTTCTGTATAATTTTGCGTGACTCACTTTAGACTTCATTGTACCATAATTTTTCAATGTGTTCAATGCAGATATTATTTGGCATCCATTTAACTCATGGAAACATTAATAGATTAACATGATAAAATGTATTAAAATAAAGTAAGGGCTATTGAAGGAAGATATGCTATGGATCCAAGATAGCATTAAACTGATTATTTGAGAGGATTTATCCATAGTTTCAAAAGTATTCCATACCTTATTCCCTGTTATCTGTGCACTTTAACAGATAATCTTCTTTCCCAGGTGTTAAGCATAAGAATTCTTAACAATCTTCAAAGGGAAAAATCCCCACAAAAGCCAAAAAATAGCTGGTCTCAAAAAAATGAAACCAATTAAAGGGATACTGCACACTAAAACAGCAATTAAAATGATAAAATATTTCTGTGCTCAGATCTATGGCTGACAAATTTCTGGTCAACTTTTCAATTTAGAAATATGATCCAATTCAAATGCTTTCTTTTTTTTTTAATTCCCCTTTGAAATTTTCTGGCATAGTCAGAGAAGGTGATATGAAAGATGAGAAAAATCTTAATCATATCAGAAAGTACAAAGCAGTCTTAGGAAGTAAAAAGCATTTGAAAAACAGTTAAATATTTCCTTAGGATGAAATAGTCAAATGACTCAATTGTGGTTTGAGGAGAAGGTTTAATATGTTTCGGGACAGGTGTAAATCCTTCAATATTACCTTTGTATATGTCTGTTCTGATTATTCATGGATGTTGGACCATAATGACCAATCTATGCTCAAGCAGTCAGTCCCCATCTCTGTATCATTTCTTGGTCACTGTTTAGGAGACTTGTTCTGGCTCTTAGTTTTAAAATCTTACTAGAAGGTAGGTTAAAACCTAATATGCTCTAATTTTCTTCATTCCTTGTATGTGCTTACTCTGGTTTCTCCTCTGTGGGAAGCTTTATTCTTCAAGCCTATTCTTCTAGTCCTTATGGAGTCTACCCCTTTTTAAAGCTGATAGAGTTAGCTCCTTTCTGTCAAATACAGTCTCAACCCAGGAGGACATTTCTTTGGCCATTAAAAAACCTAGGTTGAAAGTGTGTCTGAATTTTCTGATGTGTGTTAAAAAACACAAACAAGAAACCTCATTGTGCTTGTATCCATCTCCAACCTGAACAAGTGACAAATCACCCCTCTTCCTAATCACTTCCCTTTGTTTATACCTTTTCTCTAGTTACCCAAACACAAAGTCTAATTTTAACCAAATAGATATTTGACAATTTGAGATAAATTACTTAAGACTCTTATGAAAGCAACTGATATTCCCAAAGCATTAATTTTTAAAAAGCATTTAAACATATATACATGAAGACATATATAATTGTGTACAAACAGGTTTGAAGAAAATGATTACAACTTTTTGTATAGAAGTCTTTAAATCTATTCTTTTAAATACAACTTCAGTAATGTTATAGTTACTTAAGGCATCCTACCAAGGAAACAGAAAATTTTCAATTCTGTATGCAAATCCTGTCATCCTCACAAAATCTGGCCCCCAGCTAAACCACTGACTCTTGGACTGTCCCTTGAACCAGATATAAGTCAGAAGAAATCAGTATAACTTCTGCCCTAGTTGATGACAGGCCTTGGCTTAATATCTGTGTGTTATGATTACAATGGTTTCTAGAGCTACAGGCAGCCTGAAGGTTTGTAAGAAAAAGTTACAAGTGAGTTTGCTAAAATATTCTCAAAGTTTTAATAAAATTTTACCTTAAAAAAAGATTGCCAAGGAAGGAAAGTACATGGAAAAACAATAGTTTTTCACTTTAATAATTACATTTAGTAATTACATTTCAACACATTTCAATAATTACATTTCAATACTCAGTGTCTGCTTAAAATATGTATTCAAATAAAGACAAAAACTATCTCAAGACATGGTAAGGACTGTAAAATTCAACTTAAATGCATTCCGTTGAGGATAACTTCATTTTTGTTTTGTGCCAATACCCTAGCCCACACCTAGGAATTTGTCTTGGTGGTAGTAGGCTGTATAAAGCAGAGCAGCCACCGTGGGCTAACAATCTCAGTACATCTGCTGTCATCCAACATTTCAAATCTTCAGTCTGTAATTATAATAGGAGAAGGGAATCAAGAGTTTCTTTATTTTGGGCAGCCCTGTATGAATGAATGCAGTCACTAAAAGGCTAATTGTATCTTCTGAGCTATTAATTGACTTAGCTCCAGGAGTACTGTATAAAACATATGGCACAAGATCCAAGCAACTGTCCAGGGCTGTGCACAGAGGGCATTTGGCTTCTTTTTGAAAAGAAGAACCGAAGGTAATCCCTTTGCAGCTGCAGTGCAGATGGTTTTCTTTACACCATTTCACTGAATACTAAACAGAAACTGGAAAAAGTTTGGAAACATAATAAACAAACAGCTGAGTGTTAGCTTAAATGCTCTCTGCATCTATCAGAGGGAAGCATTCACAATCTCTGGATGTTTACCAGATAGTTTAAAGGAAACAGAGACGTGAAAACTGGATGAAACGATTTTGAAATTGTACCTAAATATGGTTCTATGTAGTTTTCTTCAAAGCAACAATATAATTAAATCTCTCTGAAACTTCAGTTATGGGTGTCATGATTCATAATCCTCGACATCATAAAAAGTTTAGGTTCCCTTGAAAATATGTGAAATGGATAAAGCTAAAATCACCCTTCCTATAGGAGTTACTTGAAAATCACCATTAACCTTCATTCTCCCTCCTTAGTGTGACAACCCAATACCCTGTCACCTTTTCCAAATAAAAATGCACAGTGAAGCTCAATTACCATTTCAACTTCACATCATTTTTCTATACTGGCAGAAAGAAAACATCAAATAAGAGCCTGGTTGGTGGGCAGGCAAAAAGCAAAGTCATATCAATGAAGGGATTTGGCCTGTTAATATTCAGTAGGTAATAAATAATAATGTATTTAGTTCACTGAAGAAGACTAAGATATTAATACTAAAAACAAATCATGTTACAAAAATGTGCACTACAATACTCTTAGACATTGAGATTGCAGTAGTAACAAACAAAATACCTGTCATGCCTATCAACATATATACATTATTTCATATATAGCAAGAAAGAAGACCAAAATATTAGCCTTTTTAGTTCTAATTATGAATAAGATTATGAAAAAGCTTATGACTAGTATTTATGGATAACTTGCTTTAACTTTTTTTGGTCAAGTGCCAAT
This sequence comes from Theropithecus gelada, assembly GCF_003255815.1. Classification (NCBI taxonomy): domain Eukaryota; kingdom Metazoa; phylum Chordata; class Mammalia; order Primates; family Cercopithecidae; genus Theropithecus; species Theropithecus gelada. The sequence continues at coordinate 135,174,855 of NC_037670.1, forward strand.
CCAGATGTGTCCTAAATAAACATATATTGTATTATCTTTATAAAAAAAGTTACCTAAAAGATTATGTTACATACTTCATTAATAACAAATGGGTCAGACCAAAAGGTAATATTATTTTATGTAAAATAAATTATGAACTAGATAAATATAATAATTTATGTTTTCTCATATCTCCTAGAAAGTAGTGTTAAAATGAAGTTCTTCAAAACCTGAAAAAAACAATTACTACATTTCTCTAATAGGGCAACTATCTGTTTCATCAGTTGGATACTTTATGAGTTTTAAACAACAATGCAATTCATTAGGCAAAATATATGCTGAAGCCCTACTATCCAATGGCACTAAACCCCAAATAATCTAAAAATATAAAATAAAAATTACTCCTCTTTGCCACTGCTCACCCTTTCCCCCATTCTTCAGTTCCCGAAGCTTTACATACACTTTGGAAACAGCAGTAGCTTTGCACTATGAAGAAAACGAAAGACAAAGCACACCAACGCCAACTCTAAGAGGTTGGTGGCTGGTGTAAAGGCTTCCTTCCTAAATGCCTGCCATCTGGAGCCGGTGTCCTTACTGTTCTGCCTTGCCAGCTTCCATCTCGTTCCCAACTCTCAGCTGGAAATGTTTTGCTTATCCCTTGTTTAGTCCTCTTAATTTCTTTCTTCTCACTTGCTTGCTTTCATTTAACTTGGTAAAACATTACAACGGCTGCATTTAATTCACTTATCAATATTCAGCTAAAAAGGACTATAAGAGAATTCACATATGGCTGCTGATACCATTTCTGGCCCATTGAGTAAAAAGACTCTTAACATTTCAAATTCTTCAGTGAGAAAAATTCAGCTCTAAGTCACTGAAGAAATAGTTATAATCAGATAGCATGTGTTGCTAAAGGAGCTATGATGTTTCCCACTCCAAACATCTTAATATCCTGGGGGCATAAGACCCCTTTCTGGTATGTCAGTTATTAAACAGCCTAAGAAAAGAGCTGAATTGTTGACATGGGAATGAATGTTTAAGCTGCTTGTCAGTACTCTGGTCATGGTAAGAACCTTAACCCATTTATTCCTGAGGTTGCAATTTTTTGAATTTTTGCCATCAGACCTTGACCAGTAGGATATAAATAACTCCCACATGCTTAATATTCCAGTAATGGAACATTAGGCATAAATGGGATTAATGAGTCTCAGATATCCTCAATGGCAGAGTTTGAAGCTTGGGGAGAAAGAGCCCATTGCCTACTTCAGTTTGAAAGTGATTGATTTTAATGAACAATACCTGAATGTGTCAAGTAGTTTGTACTGATATGTTATTTAAGCCTCAAATATACCATTTTCTTCAAATTAATATAACTAAATCTTTGAAACTTCAATTATGGGTGCCATGACTTGACATCATAAAAAGTTTGTTTCCCTGAAAATGTGCTGAGATGGGTAAAGCTGAAACTGCTTCCATTTCTATCAGGCCAGCAACATAGAACCCTGTGTACCTACCCTGGGGTGACAGGAGAGGTCGTGTTGAGGATATGGGGGACAGATGAAGGCTGGGGTGACTGAAAGATTCCCCAGGCTCTGGTTTCTGATACCAGACCCTATACTTGGATATTTTTGATTTGTTTGACATGTACTCGGGTAATGAAACCAGTGAAACTTACCAGTTTTTTTTTTTTTTTTATTGGCTTGACAGTCATTTTTCTTACGAAAAAAATAAATATTATTGCTTTTTAGCAATTTTCTCTATTTTTACAAGACTGTAAAATATTTTTCTCATACAATCCAAAAGCACAAGGCTTAATAAATGTTTAAAAATTGCCAATTCTAGAATGACTTTAGTGACTAATAAAGAAGATATCACAGAAAATCCAAAAAATCAAATCTATAAAGGCCTTAATGTCAAGCATTAGCCTGGTGAGAAATGTGATAAAAGGTCATATATTCATAAACAATATAAGGGGTGGCAATTTATTATAAATAGCATTCTGGGCTTATTCATCAAAGCAGCTGTAACAGGTGAAGGTAAGTGTACAAACAACTTTCCCTTTTCTTTTTCTTTTTTTTTTTTGGTTTTTATCCTTACAATTTTTGGCATAAGTATTAGTTCAGTGTCTATAGCAATTCAATTAAAATTGAAACAGTCTGTGTATTTTTTGTTCAATTTTTAAGCTATAGTAATTAGAGCTATTATATACAGTAATGCAAATATTGTAAACAAATGAAGACATCCAAGAGAGTATTATCATGGACATGTGCTATATTTATTGCCTGGTATCTAGTACTCCTTCTGGAAACAGCGTCCTGGTTTTTTTTCATGCAACCACCCTTCCCTAGTTGTTAGTCCATGTGGTTTAAGTAGAATTGACTCCACCCCTGGCTTAAGGGGGGCCCACCTAATAAGAGCATCCTAACCCTCTGGCCACAGTGAGTGGCTCAGGAACAGGCATATGACCTAAGCCATTCGATAAGATTCAAGTTACAACTTTGCTGCTACTTCTACCTCTATTCTTCTCCAGGGATAATCACCGATAGCCTGTTTCATATGTACTCATCCAACCTGATTTCTCTGACACATATATTTGGTGATGGAATAAGCCTATATATACATATATCCATCCACATATGTATATATACATAAATGTACCTATGTATGTATTTATATATATGTAGGTTCTAAACAGAGTGGCACAGTATAGGAAATGAATCTATTTTACTCAGATTATTTACATCTTTCCATTTCAGAGCAACAGATCTGCCCTAAATTCTTATTCACTGCAAAATATTCTATCATATAGAAAAAATAATTTACAATATAACCAATAGGATGTCTTATACCATAGCAGACTACGGTGGTAGAAAAACCCTAGCTGAAGCAACAGCTCCATTTTTGATCACCCTCTGCATCATTATTTGGCACCTAAGGAGTGACACAGGAGTTAGAAGGAGCCAGTGATAAAGGGGGAGAAAGTCCTATGGAAGCATTTGGCTTAAGAAAAATGGAGACAGAAATGCAGGATAATTCGGAAGAGAGAAAGAATGTAATCTGAATCAAATCTCACTGCTATCTTCCAGGAACTGGCATCAGAAGGTTTTCTTTATTTAGCAGGAGGACAAGGCATATGTTGGTTCTAATGAAACCAGGCTCAGGCTAGACTTGGAATTAAGTTACATATCCTGGACCAGGATTGGGAGTTTCGGATTGAAATCTCAATTGTCTCACAGAAGATGGAGCCTGGGGATAAGTGAAGACAGAGAAGAAGGGAAAACTTGTTTCAAAATCACGAACATTAACTCATAATGAGAGCTCATAATGAGATCTTATTGTATGCAAAGTTACTAAGAACATGACATTCATTTCGTTATTCTTTTATCCTCACCTAAAATTCCATGTATAGACGATACTTCCTTACGTATTTCTCTCTTCTTAAAAGAAAAAAAAGGCAAATCAAGCAAATGCCAAGTCTATTTTTATTAAAATATACATACACTCACATAACTGGTATTTTCAAGTGGTACTACATTTTTTATTGCAACTAGTTTGCTTAATAAAAACTCCTAGAAGACCTGACACAACATGAAGCTGAATTAGAGTAATGAGGAATCACTTTGCAGTAAAATGTTTTCCCCTATATTTTACCACTAACCTCTTTTTTCAGGATTAAGGATATTGTGAGAAAGTTGTCATAAAATCAAAGGATACAGAATGGAAAGAGGTACATGAAGAGTTTTTCTAACTTTCTAAATCATCTTATTTTTATTCTTTATTCAATAACGAATTCTCATTTTAAACTGAAACTCCCTCTCATTGAATTCATTTGAGCAAAAGTTGAAGTCAAACTGTTTTTCCTTTTTTTTATTTGGTCCTTTTAACAGAAAAAAATTACCATTTTGCAACGTTACTTCAGGTCTCTTTTGGGTATGAAAATTCTTAATTGTCTGTGGGTTAAGAATTACTTAAAAACATAAAGTTACAACATTTCTTTCTCCCCTCCTCTCCCCTCCCCTCCCCTCTCCTCTCCTTTCCTTTCCTTTTTTATGAGACAGGGTCTTGCTCAGTCACCTAGGCTAGAGTGCAGTGGTGTGATCATAGGCCACAGTGGCCCTGATCTCCCAGGCTCAAAACATCCTCCCACCTCAGCCTCCCAAGTAGCTGGGACTACAGGCGCATGCCACCACACCTGGCCTATTTTTTCTAGCATGCCTGGCCTAAAATATTGTTTAATCAAAGTCGAGCTACCAGGGGGAATGGCGGAAGGATGTTAACTGTAGATAAAAATAAGAAAGCTAAGAAGTTTAATTATGAATAGACAGATCAGAAATTCTAAGTAAACACACCAGGATTTTTTTTTATTATTACTTTCTATAGATACTGCCCTGGGCTAATTTAACATTTATTAACTCTCTACTAAAGTAGTTCCATCACCCAATTTATAAAATGCATTTTTTGCCTGAGTTTAAAATAGAAAGAACACTTTAAAATTACACCAAAAGGAAAGAAATTTTACTGTACTGTTTCCTCAGATAAAATAATTTCATCTCAACTAATTTCCTGGACAGAAACGTATTTTCCATACTTAATTCAGAACATAGGCTATTTTTTTTAATGCTTGAGTGTATTAACTAAAGACATCAATTCCCAATGAAACAGAGAACACTCTTGATTTGACTGGCAGGATTGGGCTCTCTCTGCTTGTGAACATAAGCTAGAAATTGCTACATTACCATTTTACTGTATTCTTTTCAAGAGCAGTTCTAAATACATAGTCAAGCAACATTCCAAATTCCATCCCCAGTTTTCCTCTCTGGAGAAGTTTTCTTATGTCACAGGAACGGTGTATAATGTTTTTATAAGCAACTGCCATTTTAAGATAGCAAAATCATTAACTGGGGCCTACTTGAAGTTATCAGTTTTTCCTATTTTGGAAACTACATAATTTTATTAGGACTAAACAACAGCCGAAGAGCATTGCTCTCTATTTACTCCTAAGATGAAAATGTATATTACCTTGAGGAAATATCAAAGTAAAAAAAAATTATATAGTAAAAAAGCATTACCAGAGTATTAATTATTAATAATAGGCTAAGAATTAAAAGAGGGAGCATTTATATCTAAAAAAAATCACGAACCAATAAACTATTTTGGTTGTTAAGTATATGCTTCATATTTACCAGAACAGCCTGATTTCTTTTTCTTTTTTTTCTTCTATTTCTTTTATTTTACTTTTAGAGAAATTGACTTACTCTATCACTCAGAGTAGAATTCTTTTCCAACAAAAACAATTTGTGAAATACAGATTAATATATATATATATATATAAAATTAAAATTTACCTGTATGAAAGTCATTTCTAATAATTGATTGCTCAGAAAGAAACTCATTACAAATGGGTATTTTAAGTGTAAAATAAACTTAAGACAGACGTGATCACAATACTTAACTTATTAATAGAAATTTATTATGATATTTAATCTATTTCCTCCTCACTATGCCAGGGACCATGTAGATTTCAAAAAGGAAACACGTGGTAGTTTTCTTTTAGAAACAAAATACAATTGAGACAATAGCAAGCCTCGTAAAACCACACTGAACTATAACTGCTCAACTGTGAGATGCCGAGAGAGTGCTCTAGGAGTACAACATAATAAATCAGTTGTGACTGGAGAAGTTAGCAAAGGATTTGTGAAAGAACTGGAACTTGGGTGGAACCTTGTTGGAAGTCATGGTAAGGTAAAGATAGGTTACAGGGGAAGAGAAGCAGCTTAGTGTTTGGGGATGTTTGGAGGCTGGGAGGGAATGAGGCTGTGTTGGAACTGAGAAAGGCCTTCAAGCCCAAGCAGTTTCTGTATGATATGAACAGTACCCTACATGAACTGTGATGCATATATTTTGGCTGAAGCGCAGAAATGTCCCTATTTTGAAAACTGTGAAGAACACTCAGGATGTCTAATTAAAATAGGGTAGAGATAAGGAAAGTGACCCCGTAAGTGTGCTGGTGGAGAGCTGCTTTCACTTCCTATTCTGTGCAAACCCAAACCATCATCATCACAAAGTAACAAAAACAGTGACCTCAGCAACATGTAATTGTTAGATACTCACTATGAATTTCTTAAACCACACAGTATGAATCTTTTTAGCAAATTAGGCCCCAATGATTTTACTAAGCAAAATGTCCCACTGTAGAACATCATATGAATTTTAGAGCTAGAGGAGCTCAGAACAGGGAAAATGGATAATAACACAAATTAAGAGGAAGAAGAAGGTGAAATTCCTAGTTAAATAATCATTATAAACTATATTTTCCAAGTGAAACTACAACTATTGATTTCCATGGTGTGTTTAAACAAGACAATTCAAACGTGTGTTTTATAAATTGACTACACTTTTTTCTTAATTTCTCTATACCTTTTAAACAATACTTACTGTTCATTTTGTTTTATTTAATTTTCCATCTTTATCTTGTTTTTCATACCTAGAGTATGATAATCTAGCAACTCTTTATTTCTGGTAACATTCTAAAATGTTTTATTTGGAACCACTTATTACAAATGATGATAAAATCTAGGCTCAGTTTTATCACCTCCACCTAACTCCTAAAATAGACGACATAAATTCAATAACAATCTAAAGCTACTTATCTTCAGGGTACAATACAAAATCCATCTATTTATTCAAATCTTTGATTAACAGCATTCATATTTATGAAATGCTCTGGGCTTTGCAGGTGAAAATATTTTATGTGAAACTCAAGTATCATTAAATATTCTGTGATGTTATCACAGTGTTTTGTGTGCATATGTGCTAATGTTCAATAACTTTACCCTGAGGTCTAATATTCATCATAAACTTACAAAACAAGAAAATCTCTCCTTAAGTTATGTGTTTAATTCACCTAATAAATCACAAAGAAAATTATAAAATAAGCTATATCAATAAAGTAGCTTATGGAATATTGGTGTTTTGTTTCCCATTGAATACTGGGTGGTCTGCAACTGCTACAGAGTAACTACTAAATATTATCTGAACATATATGTTTCATATTATGAGTATCATCTGACACACACACACACTCACCCACCCACCCATACCAGTTCATGCTAAATTTGAACTAACATCTGTAAAGAGGAAATTTCCGACCTTTAGCAAATATATTAATAAAGGAGAACATCTGCAATGTTATTGTCTGTAAGACATATATAATTATATAATTTTCAACTCAAATTATATTTGGGGTTAACCTACTCATGAAGGCACAGTCCCTAACCTAATAAGGGGTGGTAGGAAGTACACTGAACTAAGAAGTGTTTGGGCCTCAGTGCCATCTTTCACTAGAGATATATGCATCCTTGAACACATCTTTTCAACTTTCCTGAGCTCCCTTTTCCTCATCTATAAAACCAATATGATTATCTCCAATCTCCCTCTACTAAAATGTTGCCATTTGTTAATGACAAATGCTTATAATGTTACTGCCTCTGATAATGATTGTAAAAATATCTAGTATACACTGAGACCTAAATTATGCATCGGCCACTGACCTGTATGCTTTATATACACTAACTCATTTAACTCTTATATACACTGACTCATTTAACTCTTGTTTTAATCCTTAAAACAACTCTGTGAAGGATGTTGGGTAGTTTTTCAAAATTTGCACTCATGAGAAAACGTAGGCTGAGATGTAGACATTTATGATATGTCATAATTAAAAAGTTAAGCTGCTTTAAATCCCTTACAGAAAAAGGAAAGGTAGGCTGGGCACGGTGGCTCACACCCGTAATTCCAGGACTTTGGGAGGCCGAGGTGGGCAGATCATGAGGTCAGGAGATCGAGAACATTCTGGCCAATATGGTGAAACGCCATCTCTACTAAAAATTACCAAAAAAAAAAACCCAAAACCAAAATTACCTGGGCGTGGTGGTGTATGCCTGTAGTCCCACCTACTTGGGAGGCTGACGCTGGAGAATCACTTGAACCCAGTAGGCGGAGGTTGCAGTGAATTGAGATTGCATCACTGCACTCCAGCCTGGTGACAGAGCGAGACTCCGTCTCAAAAAAGAAAAAAAAAAAGAAAAAAGAAAAAGGTAAAATTCGCTAGTCACAAAGCCAATGAAGAACATAACAACATAGTCAGAAACTTGGGATTTCTAACTTCTAGTCAGTCATCTGAATGTTTAGCAGTCTCCAATCTTTTTTCCAACCCAGGTGTGTCTCCTGCCTGAGATCCTGACAAGTAAGATTTAATATACCCAAATGAAATTCTTCATTTTGCCCCTAAACCTAAGTTTTCTCCTAAATTCTTTCTTCTGATCAATGACACCAACATTACTTACCTGAACCAGAAATCTGGAAAACTCTTCCTTAATTTCCTTCAATCTTACATTGTCACTCATTCTATAAATTCTGCCTCCAAAATATAGCTCAACTCTATCTTCATCCCCATTGTGCTGCTTAACGTCTTGAATCATTTGCAGGGCATAAAAGATCCTCTGTGATTGACAACCATTAATTCACCATCTTTCATTTCTTTTGAGACCACAGTCTCACCAAATGACTTGCAGTTCCTCATACTTTAGCATGAGTTCCATTCATGCCTCTGTGAATGAAAATTTCTCTGCCTGGAATTCCTATGTACTGTAAACATCTCCTTATCCTAAACACTTGTCTACTAAGAAATTTTTCCTTACCTGTCTCCATCCCCAAACCAATTATTCATTCTTTCTTGTACATTCCTGTAACATAATACCTTTCATATTATAGTTTCAGGGTAATAAATAAATCTCATTTGATTAGATTTAGTTCCAGGCTCTGTACTTTTAAAGTTTTCTCTAATCCTTAAAAAAGACACAAACTGAAATTATTATCCCTGTTTTACAGAAGAAGTCTCTGAAACTTAGAAAGGTTAGACGTCTATATAATTCAGAAGTGGGGAAGCCCAAGTTTAAAATTTGTTTACTACCCAAGTCTCATGCCCTTCCTGTTTCACAGTGTTACTTCCTTAATTATTTGCTTACATATCTTTCTGCTCCACGGGCCACTAAACTCATAGAATATAAGAAGTATGTCTTATTCAATGCTGGGGTCCCAGTACCTGGCACAGGGTCTGGCATAGGGGAGGCACTCAACAAGTGTCTGATGAGTAAATAAATGAGGCTGTGTGTTGCTTGACTCACTAAATAAAATCCTATTGTTATTAACTGCCATTTAAATGGAAATGCCAGTTTTGTGAACATGACTGATGGAGAAAGAAGATTTGAACAATGTTTATGAGTTTTTAATGTAATTTTTATTGACTTTTTTGAATCCTAACTCATTAATAAAAGAAATAAAGAATAATACTGGCATGCTTTATCTCCCAATGTTATTCAAATTGAATTGGCTTTTTTCTTTCAATAAGATGCCAGGAGTAAATTATTTCTATTCTCCCAGAAAGGTCCACCTATTTTCACACAACAACCTAACTCCTATATTATAAAAATATAGTTGCATATACAGTAGATACAAGTTTGTCTGAATATGTTGATGTGATTACATTACTTGACTCTTGACTCAAAATGATTATATTACTCGACTCAAATAACAGTTGTGGTAATCACTAAGTAATTTAAAAACATATATATCATAATATATGGAGTGTTCTTTATTTAAAGATGGTAAATTGCAACATTTATGTTTTAGGAGAAGTTTATCCTAAAGACAAGCTTATCCTAAGAATGGGGGCATTTTGCTAAATAAATTCCAGTTTGTGGAACCGGCAATTGTGAAATTAATGCACTAAGTTCTTTTCATAACTTTATAAAAGATCAGAGTTCTTCCTACTGTGGTGCAGTGAAGATTCAGTGAATATTTACTTATTTGTCCTAGTAGCCCCAACATACTTTGGAAACAAAATTAAAGGAGAAAAGTGAATGCTATCAAAACTAACAGATGAAAAAAAATTCTGAAGATTTTAAAGTTGCTCAGAGATAGGTTTTTGATGGAGGACCTTTGGTATAGAACTACTCTCAAAACATTATGGCTATTCATTCATAAATAACAGTATCAAAGAAAGTCAGAATTTAAACTGAGAGATCAGTTGAATATAGTCAGAGGCAGAAATCTGATGTATGATATTTATTTATCATTCAGTAATTGCTTGGAGAACACTCTACTGATGGGATCACACTAACACATGAAGTGGTCATCCACTTGTACAACCAACAGTGTCACTGCATATGTAATAATTACATACGTAATACAATACTTACAGTACAAACATTCTCTACAGGCCAGGAGATTTAATACTCCTCAACTAGTTTACATTACAATTATGGGTATTATCACCTACATTAATTTTTAAAATAAGACAAAAACATGGATATGTAAATAACAAAATATGAAAGGGTAGGAAATGAGATCTGAATGTCCCTTTTCACCCTTCTTTAGCCCCTAATCATTTTCTCCAATGTAACTCCAGTTTCTAGGCATTTGTCTCTATTAACAGATAACTGTTAATTATTTACACAAATAGGACAGACTAAAAATAATTTTCTGCAGCTATTTTAATATTTAACATATTTTGGAACTCTTTGTATAGTTCCAGATAAATAACTATTTTTAATGTTTGCAAAATAGATATGAATTCCCCAGGTTCAAGTGATCCTCCCATGTCAGCCTCCCGACTAGCTGGACCACAGGCACACACCACCACACCTGGCTTATTATTTTTTAATTTTGGTAGAGATGGGTCCTCCCTATGTTGCCCAGGCTGGTCTCAAACTCCTGGGCTCAGGAGATCCTCCCTCCCTGACCTCTGACAGTGCTGATATTACAGGGATGAGCCACCGCTCCCGGCCCGTATTGCGCTTTCAATGGGTCTTTACCTATGTGCATGCTTTTGAAACATCATGTCTAGTTTCTAGTGGCTTATTCAGCTGGCGACTCAATAGCACAAGTACTTTTCCTCAAGACAGCCTCTGTACTTCCAAAATGTAAAAGTGATTTGTATATACTTCCCATTTGATCATACCAGATATTAAAAAGGATATTATACTCAAAGATGGACATTTAATAAAATTAATAATTTTACTCCTTCATCGAAGGCATTCTTAAGTGAAACTGGTATGTATTTTTTTTCATGACAGTATATGATGGAGATGAAAACAATGACTATTAGTTCAACTTGGTGCCACTGCTTTGATTTGTAGAAAGACACCAACAGTTGTCCCACCATTGCTTTTGTACCATCAGTGCCAATATTGACAGAGTAAAAATGACACATTTCTTAGCATTCTAACAAAAATAGTTTTGACCTCAAATACCCCTGAGAGTGTTTTGACCCCACTTAGAAAACTGCTTCCCTATATCCTCTCCATTTCAAAGCTGAGGAAATTGAGGTTCAGGGATAAGCAACCCACCCAAAGACAGTTATTAAACAGCACAGTCAAAATGTAAACCTAGGCATTCTAACCCTAAGTTCTTGTCTTTGATGTCCAAGCACACTGCTTAGGAGACTTTTCAATTGGTTGCCAGCACTACCACAAAGTTCTTTTTAGTGAGATTTCACAATGGTCCTTGCTTTGCCCTCTGGGATTGTAACATACTTTCACTCATCAGGCATTAGGTTGCTTCTACTATGAGCCAGGGCCTGAGCCCCATGATGAGGATGCCAAAATGAATAAGATATTGTCCTCATTTTCAAGGATTTCACAATCAACTGGGGAGACAAATGTGCAAACGGTGACCTATAAGGTTGTGTGACAAATGCTATAAGAGTACTTTGTACAAAGAATGTTGGAAGCACAGAAGAGAGGGTGATTAATTCTGTCCAAAGAAGGGAGTAGCTGGAATCAGGGGCTTAACAACAAAAGTGCATTTTGGTTGGACTTGAAGGATAAGTTTATTCACAGGAAACGAGTCCTTCACATACTTGAATACAGCTATTGTGTATCCCATGTAAGTTTCCACTACTTTGAATTAGACATACTAATGTCATCAAGAATATATTATGAAGATGAATATAGAAAACAAATCACATATTATAAGAAACACCTCTTGAAAATATGTTCTGATCCTTCTGCAAGGATATATGCACATTTATTAAATCAACCAGTAGTAGTTAATATGAGAGAGTTAGACAATTTCACCTAATAGCCAAGCAGTTTGTTCTAAACAAGAACTAGAAACAAGTGTGCAAACTACAAAGACTGTTTACAAAGTGCTCCTCCTATCCAGATTTTTTAGTCATCTTTCCTCTAAGCCAGAGGTCAGCAAATTTTTTCTGTAAATGACCAGACTAAACATTTTAGGCTTTGTAGGCCAGATGGTCTCTGAAAACTATTCTGCTCTGCCCTTGTAGTGTGAAAAAAGCCATATATAACATGTAAATGAATGGGCACACTGTGTTCCAAAAAAAACTTTACTTTCAAAAATAGGCAGTAGGCCAGATATGGCCAACGGGCCATAGTTTGCTGACTCCTGCACTGAGCCATCTTTCTTCTTGTGTTCTCCCTCCTTCTCCTGCATAGTAGGAAGAGCATTAGATCTGGAATCATCAGAATTTTAATTCTACCCTTGCTAACAACCAACTGTGTGACCTTAAGCAAACTGCTTTATCATTCAGGCACTCTGTTTCTTGTGTCAAATCAAAGATCTTTCGATTATATAATCAATAATGGCCCTTCCTAAATTCCAAAGAATCACTGCAGAGTATGTCTCCTCCCCTGATATTCCTAATTCATTCCAGCATGGAATACACTATATGGGAGACTGGCAAAAAATAAATGTGACCTTAGGTGATACTAAAAGAAATGTATATGTCAAATGAAGATGGGGCAAGCCTAGTCTACTCTACATAAGATATAGCACATGTAAAGTTCAATTATGAGTAAAACACTAACAAGACTCTCCACAGGAAAACAACCAGGGATCTAAAAGATTCTGAAGATTTTGGTAAATGAGATACGGTTGAAAAACCTGGGCAAGAGTGGAGAGCAAAAATTTAGTGAGTATAATATTATCTTTCAAAATGCTTGTAACTAAACAAATATTAGAACCTAAATAAAATATTCCAGGCCTAAATGACATTTCTGAATCTTCAACTATAATGAGTATAAGTTGTGGGCCTTCTAAATCTTCATAGCATCTTGAGTCTGTAAAGTTATTGCTAATAACAATGTTAGAAGTAACATCATTTCTAATACTTCATTTATATATGGCTATTTAAAGTTTATATCTTTGTATATCATATTGTTCAAGTTTCCTGATCCTATGAAATTGGCAAAGATGAGTATTATTATTGTCTTTTTACAAATAGGAGGGCAGAAATTTAAAAAGTTTATTCTGTACCTAGAATATCATTGAATAAACAACATAAAATGGGGAGGTGCTAACGCTAAACCCCCAAATCAGCTTAGAAAATGTAGATGGAAGACCAAAACAGACATCACCAAATATTTTATAGAACCTCATCTCCTTTATAATTCTCAGGGGAAGGAGAGCTTGGGGGAGTGGGATATAACAGCTTAACAGCCTCAAAGCACTTTACATTTGGAAATAGTTGCCTAGCATTTTGCTTTAGCTGTTAGTGCTCAATGTCCCTAATTTTTCTGTTAAGTGCTTCAATCACATGTAAATGCGTTATGAACATAGTTCATAAAATGTCTGAGGGGTGGTGTTCTATAATAAAACAACCCCAAATGGGAAGAATTCTAAAAGCAAAAAATATTCATTTCTATTTGATTGGTCTCAGATAAATGCCTTATTCTTAGAAAAAAACAAAACAAACAAAAAACAAAAACAAAAGAGAAAAACCCCAAGCATTTGTGAATAATTCAAAGTACTAAATGGCATGAATAGATTAATATTTTAATGTTATACTTTCCTTTTATCCAGACACTACTTTGAACATAATAAATCTGGTTTTAGAACTTGAAATCCTCAAGACTCTGTATTTGGTTTCTTTTTAAAATATGTATAATTAACTTCATCTTTGAAGGCTCCTGGAGGTTGTAGAGGGCAGAAGAAATGTATTTTTGTTAAAATGAGCCAATGTGTGGGAGGCCTCCCAAGTTTCCTACATAGAAAATTACAAAGAGATTTGAGAGAGAAGCAATATTGAAGCTAGGTATCCAAAAAGAAAGGATATTATGCATTGAGAAATTAATCTCAATCAACGCTTTTTTCCTGGGCATTGAGGATATCAATGAGGGAACAGGGCTGGGGCAAGTCATATATATGTGCTTAGTGTCATTCCCTTCCCCAACCCGCCAAATTTTCTTAGGTTAAATCAGATTATTTATCACTAACATCCCAGGTTACCTTGTATGAGAAAAGAGGTTAAAAAAGGAATGATTTGTAGTGTGCTTAGAAAGGAAAAACGGACATTCTAATCTTGTGTAGAGAAGTTGAAGGAATTGATGGGTTGACAGCATATACATGGGCCTCATGCCTTTTTAGCAGTAGCAAGTGAGGCTCCTTCACTTTCCTGTGGACTGCTTCCTTCTAGAAGCAGGTTCTCCAAAGGCTGTGGCTGGGAGGGACAGCATTTAGAACAAAGGTGCTGGACTTCATATGGGGGTTTGTTTCTGGAAAAAATCAGTCTATAAGGTAAAAGTGACCTGAAATCAAAATACCCTTGAAGATCTCTTACAGTTTCCTTAAAGTGGACACAGTTTTACATACACAACCCTGTACTGTAACTACTCATAAATATAATGTACTCAGTAGGACACAGTTTATGATAAAGAAGACCATCTTGTACCCCCCCAAAAAAAGCCCATCAAAATATTTCAGTGTTAAAAATGCACTCAGTGATGTGAGACGCTAATACCACAAGGTGTGCAAGAAGCCACTTGAGAGTCATAGTATGGAATGGAGAACAAATTGTCCCTACTGTTTATAATGTCAGATACCGTCTCTCTTTTTTTTTCTTTTCATTTTCTCTCTCTTCCTCCCTTGCTCTCTTTTCCTGAGCAGCTGTTGTCAAAATCAAGTAAACCTGGACACTCAGATACTCCAAGGCATTTTGAGCCTTATCAATTTTCTATTGCTACCATTACAGTACATATACAATCACCACAGACTTAGAGCAGCTTAGATCAGACACAGGCTTAGAACAACACAAGTCTGTTACCTCACAGTTCAGTAGGTCGGAAGTCAGAATTGGCTGCTCTGGGTTTCCTAAGGCTGAAATTAAAGTGTCTGCTGGCCCGGCCCTGGGGGAGAGTTCACTTCCAAGCTCATTTGTATTGCTGGCCAAATTTAGCTCCACATAGCTGAAGGAGGGAGGTCTGGCTTCCTTGCTGCCCGTGGACCGAGGTCGTTCTCAGTTTCTATAGGCCACCCGCATTCTTTGACCCTTAAAGTTGGCAACAGTGGGTTGAGTCCTCATGTTTCATATCTCTCTACCTTCCCTTCTATCTCATCTTTCTTCTGCTGTTGTCTTCAACAGCTTCTGTCTAACTTTTCTGTTTTCCTGCTTTGCTTTTAAGCGTTCGTGTGATTACATTAAATATTGCCCCCTCCCCTAGAAACATTCAGCTTCCTTATCTAATTTAAGGTCAGCTGATTATTAACCTTAATTCTGTCTCCAAAGTCCCTTCACATAAGTACCTTGGTGAGTGTTTGATTACACAATTTGGGAATGGGAATCTTGAGAAAACTTCTTTATTCTTTCTACCATATGGTAATAACAAATTATTGGCCTTTCAAACGTATCTTGTTAAAGGCCCTAAAATATGCTGCATATTTAGCCAAAAGACACAAGCAGCCAACTTGGTAAATAACATCTCATTTGCAAAATGAAAACTGAAATGGAAACTTATCAAAAGAGGCTGTTATGAAAGGTTACAAATATTTCAATAAAAGCATAAAGGGTTGCTATAGCAAGTATAAAAATAAGCATGCACTAAAAGACGAATGCTCTGGCCTGACAAAAATACTAGAGGGAAAAAATCTGCAGAATCTTCATTTGTTCTCTAGACGTTTGGGGTCACTGATTTATTCAGAGGTACCCAGGTATTCTTTCCAGGTGAAGTCTAAAGTGTTTAGTGCTTTAAAACAAACAGTGCTCTCAGACTTGTGAAAGGCTTAGATGAAGGCCCCTAATTGAAGCTAAAGGTCCCAGCAGGGTTTTTAAAAAAACTTGTTTCCAAACTGAGTTGACTTTAAAACCACTCTGTGGGGCTGGGTGCTGTGGCTCACGCCTGTAATCCCAACACTTTGGGAGTTCGAGGTGGGCGGATCACGAGGTCAGGAGATCGAGACTATCCTGGCCAACATGGAGAAACCCCGTCTCTACTAAAATACAAAAAATTAGCTGGGCGCGGTGGCGCGTGCCTGTAGTCCCAGCTACTCAGGAGGCTGAGGCAGGAGAATCGCTTGAACCGGGAGGTGGAGGTTGCAGTGAGCCTAGAGTGCACCACTGCACTCCAGCCTGGCGACAGAGCAAGACTCCGTCTCAAAACAAAAAAACAAAAAAAAGCCCCACTCTGTCATTCTGATTTTAGCCAGGTTTTGCATTGTACTGTCTTTATCCTGGTATATGCATGGGTTTTGCTAAGTAACATCTTAGCAAAGTAAGCCATACTATACAGTTCAGGACTTCCCAGTATATGACACATTCCTTCTCTTCTAGCCAGTAATCACAGACCCCTCTCTTCAGCTGACCAGCCTGCCTTCCCTATTTTTCACAGTCTAAAAGGGGCCTGCAGGCTTCCTAGCTTTTCTGTAGCTTTACTTGGCCTGGTGGCCATTGGTGAACTCAGAACGTTGTGAAGCCCACGTCTCGAGCTATGTACCTCCCCACACCCACCCAGAACTGAACTGATGTCACAGGGATCACCACTTAACCCTGGACAGGCATTTTGCACATAGTGATAATAATAAAAAGTTTCTTTTGTTCACAAGTACCACCAAGAAACTTAGAATTCTTCATAGGAATTCTGCGATCACAGAGATAAAAATTACTAAAGAGTATGAGAATGCAGAGGGAGAATTCAGTTTTCTCTGATCATATGAATAACATAAACATATAGAAATAGACACAGAAGTTGTGATGACTTTTTCTAATTCTGGGAATGGATATAGGTAACCAGGTCAGCAGGAGAAAGGATTAGGGCAGGTTTCCCTTCTCCCTCCTGTACAGCTCCTGACATGTTTTCCTATGGGAACTCTACTGTTGATCCGTAATGCCTCACTCCCCTCTGCCATATTCTACTCATACGTAAGATGTAATCCATTGTCACATTATGGCCTTGCTTCCTATTTAATGCAAGGGAGAACATTTATTGCATTGCTGGAGATATTCATTCCAGAACAAGAAAAAGTGGAGCTCTTAAAAGAGCTTTAATCACAAGGCTGGGTGCCGTGTCTCATGCCTGTAATCCCAGCACTTTGGGAGGCCAAGGCGGGCAGATTATCTGAGGTCAGGAGTTCGACACTAGCCTGGCTAACATGGTGAAACCCCGTCTCCACTAAAAATACAAAAAGTAGCAGGGTGTGGTTGTGGGTGCCTGTAATCCAGCTACTCAAGAAGCTGAGGCAGGAGAATCGCTTGAACCTGGAAGGCAGAGGTTGTAGTGAGCCAAGGTTGTACCATTTCACTCTAGCCTGGGTGACAAGAGTGAAACTTCATCTCAAAAAAAAAAAAAAAAAGAGAGAGAGAGAGCGCTTTAATCACAAAATTAAAGTATTTTTAATTGTGTCCTGCCACCTAGGGGCATTATTAGACCATCTGAGGGGATGGCTGAGTTTTAGAGATTTCATAGTACATTCACTGAGGCAAAACAATAAATTTAATCTTCCAGCTTTTTCAGAAGTTCAATATTAGAAGACCATTTGAAGCAATGACCATTTATGTGCTTTTTTAAATAAAATAACTTGCATATTAAACATTACATTTCATGTTACAGAAGGCCTAAAATGACAAAATCATGATAAATTTCCGCTGTATTTCAATGCTAACTTGGCTGTCTAAGCACATCTCAGCCCTTTGGTTTTATTTAGTTAGTGAAAAGATTTTTGTTTCTGCTTAGCTTTAGCTCAAATTCCTTTGAATGGGGCAAACATAAGCTGTACCATTCTCTTTGGTTCATGCCCAGTCAATTCTCTCATTTACTTACCAGCCTGATTCATGAAGGCCTCTGAGATGAATATGAAAGTTCTCTTCAGGTAAACAATGAGAACTAGATCAACTAAGTTACTTTCTTTTTTTTTGCTTCAGATGCCAATAACTTGAGAATTAAGTTTAGTGCTCATCTACATTAATAAATTCATTTGAAGTTGCTTTTAGAGTCTTTCTCCTTATAATTTCATTGGTTGTTCTAAGTTTATTCAGAAGTCTCTACTTTTTTATTGTAATTTATTTTTAAAGCTTCTTCAAATATTCTTTATGAATAATAAATCTTAAATGTAGTTTTAAAACTGGGACTTCCACAGAAATTCACTGTAGTTACTGCTGGAGCACATTCAGTTTAGACTAGCACTTTCCCATACTAGCACAGCAGTCTGTCATGTAAGAAATGGTCACTAGACATAAATCAGGCCTTATTGATCATATTAATACCAAGTTAAGAGTGGCTTAATCATATGTACATATATATATGTGTGTGTCTGTGTTTATATTTTATATACATATGCAACTTTCTTCAGGATATATATATATATAATGTGTATATGTAACATATACACATTAGCTCAACTCAATCCTGAAGAAAGTTGCTAATCAGTATTCTAGCAATTCATCAGGGAGACTGGTGCCAGAAGAAATAGGAGACAACCCCTGGAAGGAAGACAGCTTTGTGCTCCCTCCTTCTAAGTATATATGTGTGTGTACATATATATATATATATAGCTCACCATTATACCATCTTAGAACAAAGAATTCAATTTTTGAGTTCACAGTTTTTGGAGTTCAGTATTTATCATATAATCAAAAACTTAACTATTGAGTTCCAAACAGTTTGAAGAAGAGAAAACTATAGCATGTGACAGTGCAAAGTATGAAAGTAGGCTAAGATTGGGAGCTGTCTTTCCTACAAAGAGAATTGTAGGGATTAAGACAAATTTAACTGAAAGAATTGGAAGAACAGATTACAGTTGGCAGTAGTGATTTTCTCAAACACCCTGGCCTTGGTGGAGTAAAGCACAACCTGGTTCTCATGATATAGGTGCTTTTTCCCACCTGCCAGGGCCCACTTGCCTGCCATGTAACCAATCACCCTCAGAGGAATGGATGTCAGGTAAACACTGAGAGCCGTCAGCCAGGGCAGGTGCCAGGTGGAAGCATTCACATGAAAATTTTTTTCCCCCAGAGAAAGACTTGTCACCTGTGCCACCTAGCCTCAGAATCTCACCACCAGAGCACCTCAGGCAGGAATAAGTATGTAAAACAGGTAGCTAAATCACCTTTAGAGCTCAGAGCAGGAAAAATGTTTGCCTCACTGAACAACAGTAAGAACAAAATAAAGACTTTGCTGCAAAAGGGTCAAAAGAGATTTTGCCCAGGGGCTTATTTCGGGGAACAATAGGAGAGAACATGCTGGGAGAGAGGGTAGTATGACTCTTACTATCATCATATGCTAAAGAATAAAGGTGTTTATTATCTGAGGCCAAAGGTCTGATCCACTTACTTAACATGTGGTATGGCAGAGCTTTTTATAGACTCTGAAATTTTTGTCCTCAAGTCTCTCAGATTATCAAAGACTCTTGGAAAGCTGCCAAGAAGGTCTCTGGCTCATCAACCTGCTCTTCCCAAACATCCTGAGAGCCCTAGGACCAAGGACAACTATGAACCAGAGAAAACAACCAGAAGTAGCAAAGCCAGGACAATTAAAGTGTTTGGTTGTAAATTTCAAATCATTTCTCCAAGCTAAAATACTTGCCTTTGTTCCCAGAGGTAGTTTTGTGTCGAACTCCGTAGCATTTTTTTTCTCCTCCTAAATCTCTTTTTCTTTCTCTATGAATTCACTGGGTAGAAATGCGAGCTATGATCTTTGCATATATGACACTGTATTCAATAAATGCTAAATAACAGAAGATTAGAACACTCTTAATAATTCTGTTATTCTCATTGTTTGTTTTCTCTTGTTCTTCTCATTCAACAAATCTTTCTTCACATGCCTCACATTTTTTGAGGGCAGAAAACTTTTGACCCATTTCTCCTCACATTTTTTGAGGGCAGAAAACTTTTGACCCATTTCTTTCTTCACATGCCTCACATTTTTTGAGGGCAGAAAACTTTTGCAGAGCATGGCATATGCTGAAATGAACATTGTAATTACATTTAGACCCAGGGCAACACCCAATTGTTCACTGTCATTTGTAGCTGTAAGCACCTACAAATGACATATATTAATGAATGACAGATCCTGTAGTTAGTTAATAAGATAACAAATCTCAGTCAGTATTGCATAAATTGGGAGTGGAGGGGAGCTGAGTTCTTTGTAAACATGTGACCTGGTGGAATGAAATCTCTGTAAGGGCAATTCAGAAATGATAAGGTTAGGTTAATATTGATTCCTGTATTCCCACTGTTCTATCAACTCACTCAATTCCTATATTCCAGCTGGTTGTATTCCAGAATTTCTCTGAGAGTAAAACCTGAATTTATAAGTATTGTCATAAATGTGGTGGCGGGGCGGGGGGGCGGGGGGGGGGGCTCATGATACGATTTGGCTGTGTCCCCACACAAATCTCATCTTGAATATCCATGTGTTGAGGAAGAGACCCAGCAGGAGGTAACTGAATGATGGGGGCAGGTCTTTCCTGTGCTGTTCTTGTGATAGTGAGTAAGTCTCTCGAACCTGATGGTTTTAAAAAGGGGAGTTTCTCTGCACAGGCTCTCTCGTCTTGCCTGCTGCCATGTGAGACGTGCCTTTCACCTTCCATCATGACTGTGAGGCCTCCCCAGCCACATGGAACTGAAAGCCCAATAAACCTCTTTCTTTTGTAAATTGCCAGTCTTGGGTATGTCTTTATCAGCATTGTGAAAACGGATTATACACCTCATAAACATACACGGCAAAATTCTCTCATGCATCATAAGTTATGAAAAAATCCCCTTAGAAACCTGTGTGGCCCTAGGCTTTTGGTTGTTTGCCCTTGTGCTTTAGGTGGCTGATGTGGTATAATGAAACATAAAGCATTAATGAAATTCTCTTATATTTTTGCCAATTGAATTGGAAAACCATTTTAAAGACTGATAAATCCAGAACTAATAAGGATCCCCAGGGTGCAGAGAAATTCTGCTTCACTGCTGATGGCCATGTGAATTGCCACAACCTTTCTGAAAAGTAGTATGGCAAGGTCCATTACTATTAAAAGGTGAAGACACCTTTTGAATCAGTAATCTCAGGTTTAGGGATTTTTCATAAAAATTACAGGCAGAATACCTAAGGATTTATGTACAAGGTTGTTTATTGCTGTTAGTAATGGCACAAAACTGAAAACAACCTGCTCACCAATAATGATTAAATAAAACATGATACATTCATATTATGGAATATTATACAGCTATTAAAAAGAATGAATTAGATCTACAGGTATTGATATCAGGCAATGTCTATAATACACTGTATAAAAAGAAGCAAGTTACAGAATATGTGTATAGTATTCCACTTTAGGAGAGAAGAAAGGGAGGGAGAAAGAATAAAGAAGGGAGGGAAGGAGGTGGGGAGGAAAGAGAGAGAAAAGAGGAGAAAGAAACAAAAGGCAGAGAGACAGAGACAGAGAAAGAAAGGGAGAAAGAGCAAGAAAGAGGTTAAGGGTGGGGAATATGCAAAAATCTATGTATGTGTCTATCTTTATATGAAAATAAAGAAGGACTACTATGCTGCAGATGATTTTAACACTTGTTACACAAAGACATGAGGCTGAAGAAGGGAAGATGAAGTTATTATTAAATTTTCTTTATTTACTTCTGTAGGGTTTTATTTGGTACAGAAAAAATGAATTACTATTGTTGCCCACCATTATATTTTTAAAAAAATAGCTTAATGAAAAAGATAGGTTGATGTCAACTATACAGGGGCCTCAAACTATTTGAGAAGGAATCGATTTTTAGTTCATGAAAATTTAAGATGAATGGGGGTTGGGAGGAAGGTGGGAAGGGTAATGTTTACTGAAAGTGTATTTCTGAATGACAGTGGAGACCAACAGGTGCTTTCCTTCTTAACCGGGAATCCCAGCATCATTTAGACATGAAAATGCCCAGAAGGTCTGGCAACTGAGCTTTTAATTTCTACCTGTAAATTGCAATTTTTATGTTGGGGATGGCTCTATCGAGAAACCAAAGACTATGTAAGAATATATTGTTTCTGGGCCTAGACTAGGGCACTCAATTTGTTTTGGCCTTGGGTTAAGACATGTATTTAACATCATAGGTAGAAATGGTAGTTAGAACTTAGACTAGTTTTGAGCTTCCTAAATAATCATATTCAGTCAGTAGTTATCTGGGCCTTTGATCCTATATTCCTGAAGAATTTTTTAGCATGCACACCATATAAATATACATTTACTTATAAATAATATACATGTTCTACTATTAAGCAATATTTTGACTTAATGCTTTATGAACATAAATAAAAGTAGATTCTTTATTGTATTTTATTTGTGCATCTCATTTTCAATGGTTTGTCCTTTGTGTTTCTTGTGATGTGTGTACTCTTATTTGGGGTCTCCAGTTTAATAGGTTGCTATGGTTTGAATGTGTTCCCCAAATTTCATGTGTTGGATTCCTCCATTCATGGTTACTGGATTAATGGCATATTATAGGAGTGGAACTGGTGGTTTTATAAGATAAAGAAAGACCTGAATGAGGACGTGAGCATGCTCAACCCCCATGCCATATGACCAGCAAGAAGGCCCTCACCAGATGTGACACCTCAACCTTGGCCTTCTCAGCCTTCATAACTATAATAAATAAATTCCCTTTTAAAAAATTAATTACCCAGTTTCAGGTATTCTGCTATAAGCAACAGAAAATAGATTAATAAACAGTCCTAAGACTTTATTTACTGAGTCCAGTTATATGTTCTAATATATACATGGAATAGTTAATTTATTTGAGTCAGGAAAAATATATCATAAGGATGATCTCTGACTGCCATTCAGCTGTTGATCTTAATGTAGCATTAAATGTTTTAAGATCTACTGATTTTATTTTCCATGAATATTCAACACTTTAGATCTAGTAGATGTTCTTATTAATATGATAATAACAGCATACTTAATGCTCCAGAGATCAGGGATACGTTAGTTTAACAACAAATTTCCATGCTATTGTTTGAACCTTAAATTCCTTCATTTGAACCATCTTAATATATGAACATACAGACTTAAGAAAAAATTAGATGATGATTCACAGTGAAAATTTTCTATTGTTATATGAAGGACAGACCTTGGAATATCTTTAAAAAAACTAATTCAATTAGCTATTAGCAAAATTATGCCAAATATATATTATGAATATATCAATGAACATTAGAAACATCAAATGAACAAATGATATTCATTAGGATTTGTAAACACTCCTTGGATAATTAAAAAAAAAAATCTATTAGGCTAATTCAGGCTGTGCTAAAAGACTAATTCATTTTCAACTTAGGTTAATACAAATGCCATTCTTTCTTGACCTAGGTATAGGTATATTAGAAATCATCTTTATGACAAAAGAGGTCCTTACAAGAGAATGTTGAGTATGTAGTCCTTAACAACTGCCTCCTCCTACAGCTATACCTTTACCCCAAGCACTCAAATACATATACGAATATTCCAGATTATTGATTTGAGAGAGTGCAATGAAGTTTATTTAAGCACATAAATGCTTAAACGTGTTCACATATATTTTAATTAATATTAAACACAGGAATGGATAATGAGGGCTATGTATGTGTTCCTGTATTAAGCAGATATATCTACCAAACTATACCTGTTATGAATAGATAACAGATATATATATAAAATATGATATCTATCTATTAATATTAATCAATTAAGTAATTAATATCTGCTTATATTAGGCAGATATATTTTAGTAAATTAGAACATTTAAAGACTTTATCATTGTCGCATTCATATATCATCAACTAAGCTGATATACTCTGCTTGCACACATCCCTCCCTCCCATGGTTCTATCTACTGTTTCTCCTTCCTTCTCAGTGCTCCTGGATGAGGCTTTGATGGGCTACAATGACAGACTTCTCTAGTGTCTGGCTTTTGTTTGGAATTAGCCAGCAGAGGGCCAATGAGAAGAAAATGGCAGAACACAGAGAATGAGATTCCCTTTCTGTTGGGCTACGGTTTGCAGCAGTCCAGGTTCCTTGAAAGGTCACAGCTCCTGCCAGAAGTTCCCTCCTACAGCTACAACCTCAACTGAAGCTCTTTGTAGGTCCTGGTAGTATATCCCCACTTTCACCCTCAGACATAGGAGTGGTAATAGCTCCTACTATTGCTAGCCCAAGACTGCTTCACCATCCTTGTTTTCTGTTATCCTTTTTTCATACCTTTGTAAATAGTTTCCTATCTACAATTCCATCAAATTGAATGCGCCATCAATTTCCTTCCGGAATCCTGACCCACACGCTTATACACATATAACCTATTAAGGCTCTATAACATACAAAAATAAATAAATAAATTAGAAATTGATTCTGCTTTCAAACAGTTTACAATCTGGAAAAGGAAATAAATGTGGTTGAACTGATATTATTGGTTAATGTCTGCTTAGCTAAAATTGAGAAGGTGATAGTACTGTCACGTAAATGCAGAGGGTGGGGTAGAAAAAAGTAGAAAATTACATGGAATAACTTGTTTTCTACATGCTGACTTGAAACAATTTATTTACATATGATAGAATGAAAGTGTATTTAGAAACATTTTAACAAGATTTTAGAATATCTACCTTCCTATAATTTGTGAATATGTAATATATTTGAAAGGGCAATTAAAAATTACATGCCCTTGCTCCTAATGATTGTATCATATACATACTCATTTTATGAAAAATTTTCATCTCTTTTCTATATAGTATTTGTTTTTTTAACTTCTACGTAAAACTCAAGTACAAAAATGTTATTTCATAGACTCCTGTTTTTATATATTTTGGCAATTTGGTAGGCATAAACTTAATTTTGGTAGTAATATAACAAACCATGGGCTGGGTTCTAATAGTGAGAAGGCACTAGGCTTTCATAAAAGGATACTGGTTAATGGTGTTTATTTAATTCAAGGGTCCATTCAATAAACTTGAAAAAGCACTTTTCAAGTTTCACATGAACAGCTAAATTTAGATTTTCAAGCCCTACTGGTATATCAGATGAATTAACAAATGTATAATACACAGTTTTCTTTTTTCCTTTTTTTATTGTATAAATTTAAGGTGTACAATATTATGTTTTGATATATACACCCATAGTGAAATGATTACTCTAGGTAAGCAATTTAACATATCTATCATCTCACATAGTATCCTTTTAAAAACAGAACCTTTACTTTAAAACATTTAATTGACATTAATGTATTAAATGTTTTGAAGTAAAGGTTCTGTTTTTAAAAGGATACTATATGAGATGGATATAAACAACAGATGAGACCAAAAAAAGGACATGATTCTTGTCTTTAAAATATTTAATGAAAAATCTATGCATGAAAAGTAATGATAGATGACAAAGTAGAATCATTTCTCTATAGATACTTATTTTTAGATAACTAATAAGGCTAATCTAGAATCATTTAGTTTAATTAGAGTTTAACAAATATTCCCAAATGAATATGTTCATGCTTGCTTCACAGCTTCCTCGCTTTCTTTTATCATAATAGATATGTCATTCACACTGCATTTCAGATCAAATTTTATATGACTTCAATATATATATTATAGAATTAACAAATATTGAAATACTATTGCTTGAAGACTTTTTTTAAAGAACTGGGACTTTATAGAGGAAAATTAAGTTTCAGATAAGACCTACTGTATCTGGACTTGGCAAACAAAAAGTGCTTAGACATTTGCAGAAGTAACTGTGAAGATCAATGAGTACATTATCAAATTGTCTAAGAACTGATGTAAAATTCAAATATTTCACCCTGTCCCAATGGCATGAGTTTCAAAAGATACAAACATAAATATGTCTAAGTTAATATAAACACTGGGTCAATAAATCTCAAATTTATAAAGTACACTCAAAGCTTTGAACTGTACAGCCTCAAGTGATACATTAGCAGTACAGACATACATTAAAGCACTTAGCATGAAAATTGTCCACTGTAAAATGGGGCAGAAACACATTAAATATTCTTATCAATCTCAAGCCCAAAAGGATTACAATTTAGAACATATGCAGTTCAGTTATTCAAAATGGACTCAATAGCTTCTCCAAAAATTTCCTATTTGGGGATTTTTTTTCCTCTCCACTTTTGAATCTGCTGAACAGGGAGAACAGAAAGAAAATCTTTCAATAATTTATTTTTGTTTATTTGTCTGAAATAGCAAATCATGAAACACTCACTGAACATAATTAGCTCCTCTGCACTGTGATTCCAAATCTCTTTGGATGCTGGGCCAGCTGACCAGATGGTGTGCTGTAACATAATGCCTTTGAAACAGAGGCTTGAGTTCAGGTCCACAGGCCACAGGACAACAGAGGCAGATTGCACCCTGGAAGTGATATATTCAACTCTGAAGGCCTGGTGCTGGCAAGTGCTACTTTGCTCTTTGCCAAAGGGCAAACCAAATGCCATCTTCCTCAAGCCTCAGGCGCTATTGTTGTATGTGGCTGCTTATTGTGTTTTTAACCTTCTGGGGAGGCAGAAGGAGGGGAGATTGTGAGAGGTCAGGAAGACAAAATAGGTAAAGAAGAAGGGAAAGTTAATCAGTTTCCAAAATACCTATTACCTGCTGTGCTGAGAAAGGATATGCTGGCATTTGCAAAAGGATAGGCTGTTCCCCTAAATTACCTTGTATACAACGGAATTTTCTTAGGAATCTTTTTTTTTGTTCTTAATTAATAAGACTGATTGGTTAGCAATCTGCCTTATGACTAAGCCTGACAGAGCTTAATCGAAGAGAAGCTTAATTGCAGGAAAGCAATGGAAGAAATTCATTAGCGAAGTCTTGAAATCTGAAAATTATGGGCAAAGCAGGCTACCCGAATGGAAACTGCGCAATTTAAGATGTCTTAATTAGATTTAAAACCAGAGCCTAGAAAAACTAAATTAGCTATATTGAATCAGATTTTAAAAATCTGAGATAAAATGCATGGTTATTATTGGATTACGCAAGATAGTCTGTATAGCTTTGTGCTGGTAATTCTAAAACTCAATCTTTATGAGGAGTAACAATAACAACAAAAAAGACAAAGAAGACAGTGAACATGAACTTTTAATGGTATTGAATTTATTGCAAGCCTTATAGTAAATGTTTAAGAAGATGCTTTATTTATTTATTTATTTATTTATTTATTTATTTTTTTTTTGAGATGGAGTCTGGCTCTGTCACCCAGGCTGGAGTGCTGTGGCCGGATCTCAGCTCACTGCAAGCTCCGCCTCCCGGGTTCACGCCATTCTCCTGCCTCAGCCTCCCAAGTAGCTGGGACTACAGGCGCCCGCCACCTCGCCCGGCTAGTTTTTTGTATTTTTTAGTAGAGACGGGGTTTCACCATGTTAGCCAGGATGGTCTCGATCTCCTGACCTCGTGATCCGCCCGTCTCGGCCTCCCAAAGTGCTGGGATTACAGGCTTGAGCCACCGCGCCCGGCCAAGAAGATGCTTTAATAACTGCCCAATGCCAATTATCTTGAAGAAATAAAAAAAAAATGATATACAAATAGAAGCTTAATTTCAACTTTGTTGGCAAAAAGAGACGAAGAAACAAACTAAATACTCCAATTTATTACTTATTTGAGATTTAGACATTTGCATAAAACTATTGTGGTTTGATGGTGATGATAGCATGGGTATGGAGGGGGCCAGTCAGTCAACCAAGTAGTATATTTACTAGACAAACACGGGGCATTGGAGTTAAAAATAAAGGAAGTAGACAGGAAGAGAAAAATATCCAAAGGTATTTGGATAAAGTTGTCACTCATTCAGTTATATTATTGGGTAAATATTTCTCAGGCACCATGCTGAAGATTCATCTTAGAACAAAATATACAAGGTCGTTGCTATAATGGAGAATAAAACTCAGTGAACAGGATGGACATTAAACAGAGATAACATAGATAAATGTAAATTACACATTGTAATAAACACCACAAAAATATAAAGCCATCAATGTGACATGATAGTAGGAAAATGTGATGTGGGTAAGGGCCTTCCTGAGGAAGTCATATCCAAGCTGAGACCTGAAGGCTGAGGAAGGAACTTCCCTTGGCTAACCAGTGCCAAGGGAAGATTATTCTGGACTAAGGAAGTGGTCCGTGTGTCGGGATGGGAGGCAGAGAGGGTGGCCAGGGTGGCTAAGGCAGGGTACATGAGTGAAAGGGCAGGAGAGATGCTTGGGATAGGAGGAGGGGGCTGGGTCCTGCAGACTGTTAAAGACTGGGTTTCGTGCTAAGACTTAGGATCTAAGTGAAGTCTGGAGCCTTTGGATGGATTTGAGCAGAAGAGTGACATGACAGGATTTGCATTTTTAAAAGATCACTGTCACTGCTGAGCCAACAGTGTTGTAAAAGAGAAGCCTCTGGATTCCCAGTGTGCTCTGGTTAGTGTATTCATTGGAGAAACATTTTTCAACATCTATTGTTTGCCAGTTCCACTGAGGAGGAGAGAAATGCAAAGATCAATAAAGCTCAGAGTTTTCTTTCAAGAAATGTAACAAATTATTAAATAAATATGGTTTATCAGAGGTAAATTTGTATTTAGAGGCATGTATAAAATGCTAAGGGAGACTAGGAGAAAATTTCATAAAAGAGATAAATGTTGAAATTAGATCTAGTAAGGACGTAAGAGAGAAAATGTTTCAGATAGCAACAATTGCAAATTAATGGAGTCATAAAAGAGTTCAGTATGAAATGGAAACCAAAAAAAGTTTAGCAGTTTTGCACCCAGAAAAAAAGGACACAGAGAAGGGTAAGCTTGTGACAAATGCATGTGGGTATTTTATATGCTAAGGTATTTGCCCTTCATCCTATGGTTAATCAATAATAGGGGAGCTTTCAGATGTATTCAAGCCAGATGATGATGTAGTTGAGAAAGATACATCTAGTCCTACGCAGAAGACAGAGTGGGAGATAAAGCACTTAGTGGCAGGGAAGACAGTTAAGAAACTTCTATAGTAGTCCAGAAGGAGACACGGTAAAGCTACAACCTAAAAGAGAGTATGGAAATGGCAAGGATGGACAGTTTCTCTCCCAACTCCACATTTCCATCTCTGCTTCTCCCACAACTACCTATGGCCAGGAAATTTACTGGTCACAGGGTTCCATTACATGTACACCAAGGACAAAGGAGAAGTCTGTGGAGTCAAAGTGCAATGAAGAGGATTGAAGGGAGACCCCCAGGCACAAAGTTTCCTACTTCCTCATTTTATCTAGGAAATTGGATGGCTCTTTTATTTCCAAACTCTCATCAGCTGAGAAAGATTTAAAAAGTAGCATGTGTCATAACTCCAATATTTCAACCTAAAATCCAAAAAAGCAGCTCTTCCTTGCAAGAACATGCTCAGAGCTTTCCCTCTCACCTTTCCTTTTCCCTTTCCCCTTCATTCACTGTGTTCCGTATTTATGTGCATACCCGTCTCCCTCAGCATCTAGTACAGTGCTTAGCAGACAGTGCATGTTGAATTAATATTAGGTTAATGTTTATTTATAAAGATAGTAATTGATGAGTGAAAATATATGTTAATTTATTTTTGTTCCTGTCTGAGAGAGCTTTTGAAAAGTATCAGCTCCATTCTCCACATCCCAGATTCTGACAAAGGGAGCAGGATAGAGCCTGCTCATCTGTATTTTTAAAAAGCTCCCAGCTGAGTCCTCTCTGCAGCCAGATTAAGAACTCCTGCCCTATAATCTCCTAACTGTTAATGACTTAAGGGCCTGGGATAAAATAAACTTTTATCTTTATCAAATTTTTGTATTTTTATCAGCTATATTTACACTTGTTTCTCCCTGGGCATTCATCCATACCGCTTTACTAAACTTATTTCCAACTGATTTTTCTTAGTAGATCATAGGTACTCTTTAATTTTCCTTGAGTTCTTTGCAGTGCTTGATCAGACTGTCTAACACTTCATCACAAACTGTCTTCTCCCTTAACTTCATGATTCCACATTGCTGTGGTCTAAGTGTTTTTGTTCCTCCAAAATTAAATATGACGAAGCTTAAGCACCAATACGATTATATCAGGAGATGAGGTATTTAGGAGGTAATTAGTTCATGAGAGTGGAGACCTCATGAATGAGACTAGTGCCCTTATAAAAGAGGTGCCAGAGAGAATTTCCTTGCCCTTTCCCCACCATGTGACGACAGAGAAACGGTGCCAACTATAAATCAGGAAAGAGACCCTCAGCAGACACTGAATCGGCCAGCACACTAATCTTGTACTTCCCAGCCTGCAGAACTGTGGAGAAATAAGTTTCTGTTGATTCTAAGTTTCCTAGTTTATGGTATTTTGTTATAGCAGCCCAAAGGAAGTGAGACACACATTGCTCTGGGTAAGCCCTCTTCTAATTATCATCACAATCAGGTGAGTTGTATCACAGGCTTCAGCTGTTAACAATCTACTAGTAATGTTAGAAAATATACAGTCTTTCATTCTGATCATTTAACCCACAAGAAAACGGAGAACCTGAACAGCGAAGTGCCTTGGCCAAGGTAACATGGGTAGTTACTTCCAAGAACACCAAGTTTCTTTAGCTAACGTCAGGATCCTGAATACCTTGCTTCACAGCCTCTCTCAAACCCTGATTTTTTTCTTTTCTTTTTTTTTTTTTAAGACAGAGTCTCACTTCGTTGCCCAGGCTGGAGTGCAGTGGAGCAATCTTGGCTCACTGCAAACTCCGCCTCCCGAGTTCAAGCAATTCTCCTGTCTTAGCCTCCTAAGTAGCTGGGACTACTGGCGCCTGCCACCACGCCTGGTTAATTTTTGTATTTTTAGTAGAGAAGGGGTTTTACCTTGTTGATCAGGCTGGTCTCGAACTCCTGACCTCAGATGATCCACCTGCCTCAGCCTTCTAAAGTGCTGATATTATAGGTGCAAGTCACTGCACGTAACTCAAACCTTGATTTCTAATTCAACCTTGAATGCTTCCAACTGGTCATGGGAAAATTTTACCTGGATTTCCTTTTTTCACTTGAAAATAAATAAGGACATAGACATTCATAATATATTAGCTGTTATTCAAATTCTTGTGTTTGGCATTACTCTATTTCTGTCATTGACTCAACTTCCTCAATTACCATCTTAAATAAGCAAATCTAATTAAAATCCTTCTGTCACCAAGCCCTGTTGATCTTTGACATCTATCTTGTCCTCTATCCTATCATTGCTATTACTGGAGTCAAAGGTCTCCTCAAACTACTGTCTAGAACTAAGGTTTCCTTCAGTGTTTTCCAGATGTCCTTTTTATTCAACCTTTCATCAATATCACAGTTCAAGAAATATTTTGTTATGTTACATTTGCAAATATTACATTTGTCTATCTCTAACAACATGGGCACAAAAAATGTTGTATGTCAAATATTCAAGCAATGTTTGTTAAATCATGCTGATTAAAAAATCAAGCTAGACATAGTCTAATAAATTAAAGTTATAGGACTGTTTCAATAAGGTTTAGGAGTTCTTAGACCATAATACATTGAAAAGGTTTGTTGAAAAGCGTTTTAAGATGTACAACATGGATAAGGAAAAAAAAGTAGTGTAATACAGGAAAGCACCTGATTTTCTGCTTGTACTTTTGTACTACCATAAAACACGTTTTATCTTAAATACATTTCTTTTAGCCTGATTATAATCGATTTAATACATGCTCATTTGAAAAAGTCAGATAATACAGAAAATATAAAGTGAAAAGTAAAATAGCATCACTTTGTCTAGCTAATTACTGATCCTAACTTGAGCTGTAGGTTCAACGTAATCCCAGTCAAAAGCAAGTTGTTTTGTAGATATTAACAAACTGACTCTAAAGTGTATCTGGAGAAGGAAAAAACCTGGAAGAGCCACTCAATATTGAAGGAGAAGAACATCAGAGGACTGACATTAGCTGACTTTAAAGCTACAGTAATCAAAACAGTATGTTATTAGTGAAAGAATAGACAAAGAGATCAACAGAACAAACTAGTGAGCCCAGAAATAGGGCCACACAGATACAGTCAACTGATTTTTGACAAAGGAATGAAGGTAAGTCAATGGAGAAAGGATGGAGTTTTCAAAAAATAGTGCTGGAACAACAGGACATCCTCTTGCAAAATAATAATAATAACAACCATAATAAATCTAGACACATACTTTATGTCCTTTACAAAAATTGACTCAAAATCAATCATAGGCCTAAATGTAAAATATGAAGTTATAAAACCCCTAGATGATAATGTGGAAAAAAATAAATGACCTTGGGTATGGTGATGATCTTTTAGATACAACATCAAAGGCACAACCGATGAAATAATTAATTGATAGGCTGGCTTCATTAAAATTTAAAACTTGTGTTCTGTGAAAGATAATGCCAAGAAAATCAGACAATAAGCCAAGGACTTTGAGAAAGTATTTGTAAAAGAAATGTCTGATAGAGGACTATTAACTAGAATATACAAAGACCAATTAAAACTTAACAATAAGAATATAAATCACCTTTAAGAATGAGCAAAAAGCCTGAACAGACAACTCACCAAAGAAAAAATACAGATGGTAAGCAAGCACATGAAAAGATGTTCAACATAATACAGCGTTAGGGAATTTCAAATTAAAACAACGAGATACCACCACACACCTATTAGGAGGGCCAAAATCCGAAATGCTGACAACTACAAATTCTGATGAGGGTGTGGAGCAACAATAAGTCTCACTGTTCGCTGATGGGAATGTAAAATGATAGTCACTTTAGAATACAGTGTGGCAGTTTCTTACAAACTAAATATACTCTTAACATAGGATCTAGCAGTCATACTTTTTGATATGTACCTAAATAAACTGAAAACTTATGTGCACACAAAAATCTGCACATGAACATTTACAGTAGCTTTATTCATAACTTCCAAAACTTGGAAGCAATCAAGATGTCTTTCACTAGGTAAATGGATAAGTAAACTGCGGTATATCCAGACAATGGAATATTATTCACTGCTAAAAAGGAACAAAGTATCAAACTTTCAAAAGACATGTAGGAAACTTATATGCAAATTACTAAGTGAAAGAAGCAAATCTGAAGAGGCTACATACTACATGATTTCAAATATATGACATTCTGAGGCAGAAAAACACCACCAAAAAAAAAAAACCCTATTGTGACAGTAAAAAGATCAGTGGTTGCCAGTAGTTGGGAGGAAAGGATAAAAAGTCAGAACACAGGGAATTTTGAGGGCAGTGAAACTATTCTGTATGATACTACAATGAGGGATATATGTCATATGCATTTGTGAAACCCATAGAATGTACACAACCAAGAATGAACTCTATGTGAACTATGGGCTTTAATAATGATGTGTCAATGTATGCTCATCATTGTAACAAATGCACTATTCTGGTACAGGATGTAAACAGTGGGAGAAGCTGGGGTATGTGTTTGTGAGGAGAGAGGATATATGAGAACTCTCTGTACTTTCTGCTCGATTTTGCTGCGTGCCTAAAAATGCTCTAAAAAAAATAGTTTACTAAGTGTAAAAAACCTCAGTGTACATATTTATCTGATTTTCTGATAAAGGGTAACTTAAAGAAATGAACAGAAATCATAAAACATAAAACAATCAAGAGATGTGTCTGTAATTTTAAAACAATACACGTCTATGAAATCAAAAGTCATATTACAATATAGGAAAAATATTTGCCCCAAATATCAGTCATAATCCCTTAATATTATATAAATCAATTTGAAAAATTTCAATTAAAAAAAGACTAAGTTCATGAAAGAAAAATTCACAGACGCAATACACAAATCACTAATGAATATACAATAAAATGTTAATTGTCCTTGTAATCAAAGCAAAATGTAAATTAAAATAATGATGTTTATCACTTATCAAATTAATAAAAATTAGAATAAGTAATAGAAATCAGTGCTAAAAAGGTAAAAGTGAAATAGACGCTCCCTTACCTTGCTGTTGGGATTTTGCTGCAGTAAACGTTTTCTGGAAAGCAATTTGACAATATGACAACAGCCCTGAAGATGTTCCTACTTTTAACCCACTAATTCTACCTCTAGAAATCTGCTGCATGGTAGTTATCAGCAAGGTAGAAAAGATTCATTTATTAAGATAATTCTCACAGAATTATTTATAAATTTTAAAAATCTAAACCAAGTTAGATTATGCCATATAAGCAGAAAATAGTTCAGTAACTCAAATAGGTTTCAAATGGTCTTAGAGAATGTTCATAATATAATATTTAGAAAAATATTTTCTTATAAAGAAAAATTCAAGATGCACATAGGGAAAGTATGTAGAAGGTAATGAAATTTTAAAATGATATATTTATCTACCTAGAAATTCAAAGAGAATCAATGGGAAAACTACTAAAGTCAGAAAATATAATGCATAATCAGAAAACAAATAAGAAAAAGAGATATATATCAGCAACTGGGGTAGGAGACTGGTAGGACCTGTTTTCTGCTATCAAAGCAGGATCTGGTCCATACAAAATAAAGCAAAAAATCTCAGTAGGAACCAGCGATCCCTAGCTGCCTTCATTGCTCATTGGCATAAGACACTCCCACCAATGCCATGACAGTTTAGATGCCATGACAATAACCCAGAAGTTACCACCTTTCTCCATGACAAAGACCTGGAAGTTACTGCCCCTTTCTTCAAAAGTTTGAAATGACCTGCCTCTCAATTTGCATTAACCTGCCCCTTGATTTACATATAATTGAAAATGGGTTTGCCTATGTAAATCTAAGTTGCCAAGAGCCCATACATTGACTCTGGCAGCACTGCCTATGAGTTAGCCCTGCAATGCAAGGAATGGTATCATTCAATTAAAGACTACTATCTAACACCACTGGCTCACCCTCAAGCCAAGAACCCTCCTGGGCTAAGCCCCAATTTTAGGGCTCACCTGTGCTGTAACACTAATGCTGTAACAAATTAGGAAATATGGTATAAAATCAAACTTCTTAGTAAAAAATAAAAATAAAAAAGATACTCAAAAGTTAGGAACTATAAAGCAAAAGACTGATATATTTTTATGTGCTGTTTGACAGAAGACATGACAAACAAAAGTAATATAAAAGATTAAAACTGGAATATATATTTATAAATGTAGACAGACTTGCTATTCATAATCTAGATAGCAAGTTAGAATATCAACAAGAAAAAGAAAATATGCCTCAATTAAAAAGCTAACAAAGACATGAAAAAACAATTTGCTAAAGAAAAGAAAAGATTAATAACCATGTAAAAATTTGTTCAGCATCACAAAAAAACTCAAAGAAACAAACTAGGAAAACAAAAAGACTTATGTTGATTAGATTGGCAGTAATTAGGACATTGATTAAGTCTAATGTATGAGGTTAAATTCTTTCTGATCACTTGCAAGAGTATAAATGTATATAAATTTTATGGAGGACAATTAGTAATATTTGTTAATGGACAAAATTTTAAATGTATATGTTCAAAAATTCTGAGACTTCAATTCTAAAACTTAGTGGTGTGAGTTCGCAGGTACACAAAGATTTATATAAACAGACATCTTTGCACAAAAACTCAGGATATACAAACACACTAGACACCTCTTGTAAGCCAATTCGTATTTACTAAGTCTAATGTAGAAGTTGTACCATTCAAGCAGGTGCACGATGCACAGAGGAATTAATGCCCCATAAGCAAACTTTGGCCAATGGGAGATAGGAGACAGCAGATAAATTACTCTCCCTTCCTTCCTTGTCCTGAGACATTGTTTATGTTATCTTTGAGGATATGATTCTGAAAGACTGAGCAATCTATCATGCTTGACACTGAGCAGTGGTCAGCTCAGTAAATCATTCTCATTTTTGCTTTCCTGCCATCCTTACCTCATTTTCCTTTTCCTAAATGTGAGGCCATTTTCCTAAAGGGGAAGGGAAATAAGGCAAGAACGCCACTTACCCTCCAGGATTGAACTCACTCATAAAATTATGACATGAAAGTCTTTACCTTACACATTGTTATCTGAAAAATTCTAAGCTAAAAGCAATGCAGAAATTCTAAATGTCCATCAATAGGAATTGATACAGAAATTAAAAATAAGATACATGTATTTATATTGATATATGTGGCAGACTGAATTTTCTAATAGTGGTCTAGTAATATTTCTGGTTTCACATTTTATTCCATAGTCATTCTATTTCTCTTCTAAGAGCTGGAGTCTACATCCCTACCCTTGAACATGGGCAGGCCTTTGTGAGTGATCAACCAATGAAATCCAGCGAAATCGACACTGCATGACTGCTGAGGCTGTAATATAAAAGGTGATACAGTTTCCACTTTGCTCTGACCCTTTCACAAAAGACTTGCCTTTGGAATACAGCCACCATTTGTTGAGGAAACTATTGTATCAGAAACTGTGAAGGGTCTGAGATTTTATCTTTCTTCCAAGTGAACAATTAGACTGCCACAGGATGGATGGATGGATGGATGGGAGGATGGATGGATGGCTGGGTGGGTGGATGGATGGATGGATAGATGTATACACATATATAGCCATATACATCCATATTAATATTATGAATATTGCTTGATACACTCACATACAAACACACACACACATACATACACACAGGAAACATGAGGCCTCTGAGTCACAGATAAATACAGTTTATTATTCACAGCAAGAACAACATCATCTTGCATGAGTTTTCTAAGCCCAGGTCCTTGCAGGGCAACATGATGACTAGATGGTACCTGCACATGCAATGGGGTGCATTATAAAACAGAAACCCCCAAATTAGAAAATCTTTGATCTTCTATAGGGCTGTTGATGATGTGCCAGTCCTCCCTTCAGGAGAAAGAGAAACATTATCCTCATTCTGGAATGCAAGCAAATCTGGGGAGGAGGACAGGTTTTTATCTTTACTACCCTGGACTGTCTCCAGGATGGGAGATGTCTCTAAGCTTTACTATCCTGGAATGCTCCTTATAAAAACGTTCTTGTAAATGCCTTTGTTCAGAGTGCCTGGATCATGTAGAACCATGAAATATTCATGGAGAGTTGTCTTAAAATAGAAACTCCGGCCACATAGAGAGCCCAAGTGGAGGCATTCCAATTGATAGGCTAAGCTAAGGTCTAAGCCCACAGCCAGCATCATTTGTCAGATAAATGAGTGAAGAGGTCTTTTCATGGTTCCAGCTCCCAGACTTTGAACCATCCCAGATGATACAAAAGTGGAGCAGAGCTGCTCTGTCCCTAGTGATCCCTGCCAAAGACTGAAGATACTGCTGTTTTAAACAACTACATCTTGAGTTGGTTATGCAGCAAAAGATTACTAGAACAACATGGGAACATGTCCATAATAAATTACATAAGCAATTCCTGAAAAAAATGTATAACTTGATTACATTTGCAGATATATATATAAACACACGTGCGCACACACACACACACACACACACACACAAACACATTTATACAGGCATAGAAATAAGACAAACACAAACATACACAAACACACAAAAAATCATGACGTTAGGCCAAAATGGTTTGTTCTGGTGGGACTCGAAATTTGTACTTTATACATATATGTATTGGTATTGTTCTGTAAATAAAGACATGGATTAGTTTTATCAGAAAAAAAAAAACCTTAGCTTTTGTAAAATCATGTGTATACACCTTAATCTCTGGATTATGTGTTCATGAGCTTTTACTCTTCCACCAACTGTCTATAGAGAGTAGGCACTGAGCGCACATGTTGTGATGTGAAGTAATTAGGATAGCAATTAGGATAGCAGTGGGAATGGTTCCAGACAGTAGAAGCTGGTTTCCTTTAAATAGAAATGTGAGGCCATTTTTCTACAGTGTTAGTTACCTTGTGAGATGATAGAACTTTTAGATATCTTTTAAAGAGAAAAGTGTTTTCCTATACATGAAGACAGATAATGCCTCTTCTATTATTATTCTGAAACTTGATATTGACTATAATTCTTCTATTTTTCTCTCTAGAAGCACTTGGTGAAAACAGATTTAAGAAAATTCTGAAAATGCATGATTTTGAATTACAATTGTTAAAGATAAATGGTAAACATAATTTTTATGTAGCTTTCTTCATGAAATCAATCAAAGAGATTTTCAAGGCAAAACAGTCAATAATAACTAGTCATGTAGGTTACCTGGAAAACTTATAGTTCATTGGACTATGTACTTTAATATGTGATAGCCAGAGAAATGAGAGTTTCCATAGTACATGATAAACACACAATCTATGAAATGTAACACCTTATAAATGCTGTTCTCAATTTACAAAGAATCATTTTTCTGTTGAAAGTATGGACTAAGAATATTATTAAATCAAAATGAAAACAAAAGCGCATATGTCTTACAATCACCAATAAATAGTCCCAGATTCTTGAAACTAATTAGTGTTAACTAGGTAGGTGCATATATATTTTAAATATAGGCATTCTAATATTCTACATGTATATAATACTACCATAAATTTTAGAAAGAAATAACACTGCCTACTTTTCCACTTAACATATTTATATTTTCCATTTAAATTTTTTTGACTATTGTTTTATATATCAGTGGAAAACTTACATAAAGAATACATTTAAATATTACATCCACTATGCCTTACTTAATCCCTATGGAATGAATCCTGTGGAATAGTAACAGTGAACAGACACTGAATCATTTTGGAAAATCCACAGGAGAAAATACATATAAAATTCTGGCCTTTTAAAGTGTTCCCCATTAAGTAAGTTTCACTCTGTCAAAAAAAATAAAACTGTGCTTTTGCTCCTCCATTGTAATAATAATGTAGCTTGGAACATGCACTTAAAACATTACTGAATAACTCCATATTGACCTCACATCCCATGAAAATAGTCAATCTAGCCAGATGAGATAACATTACCAGATAATTGATATGTGAGCGCACTAATATTCCAAGATTAATAACACTTGAAACATATGTAACTAACGTACTCTGAAAATAAAAACATACAAAGAGGTTTTCATTCAATAATCAGACCTCAAATCAGACATCACCATCTTGAAATAAAATAGTTTGCTTGAGTTTCTAATAACTGCTTGTTTACTCATCTCTGCTTCATACTAGACTATAATAGTCTGGAATTCAGTGACTGTACACATGCAGCCTTACAGGCCTAGTGCCTAGACTGTATCTAATATACAGCAAGTATAAAATAAATATTTGCTGTTGAATAAAGAGAAAAGAAAATGAGGTTTCTAGAACTGTCTTTCCTTCTAGATGTGTCCTATTCCCAAACCCATGTTAACGATTAACTCATGAAAGGACAGTTATACTACACTTTTTTAAGGCCCGTTCTATCACAATTTAAGACAACACACCAACATAACAGTCCGAAACTGATCAGTCAATTTAAAAATATGCAATAAAAAGATAGACCTAGGGCTGTGAAGAATCAATGAAAACAAAATATACAGGGACAAATTTATCTTAAATGATTGCTAAGCTTTCTGATCAAGAAGAAATTGCTGCTAATAGAAAAAAACAATGAATGCATAATCAAAGTTATACAACCTAAAGTCCTACATGTTAGACACTTCTATCTTTTCTGTATGACTAAAATGTTCCGGATAAAGAGATCTAATGCCTATGGGGTGATATGACAGTGTCGTTTAATATGTAAGAAGTTCTATACTGGAAATGTGTGCATTTTGGCTCCACCTGCACCACTGACAATTGTTTGGCCCTGGAGAAGTCATCTCACTTCTCAGGACTTCATTTCATAAGGTTGACATGCAGGATGTAGTCAACGATCTTCCACATTTCTCTGATTCTAAGCTAGAAACCATTCTGGGCTGAAGCACACCCAACAAAGAAAGAGAGCTAATTCCTCACTATCCTAGCAGAGAATGTTTAATATCCCTTATACCCTTAGCCATCTGTCAGTTTATTCAATGCGAATGACATTTATATTTTCTGAATCCAAATTTGTCCTTTCTCTTTCTTTTAAAACTCTGCCAAAATTCACCTTCTTCAAGATTCCTTGCCAAACATATCTCACCTTTATTTGATCACTAAAATCAGTCCCACAATACTTCAATTAGATATGCCACTCCTTAAACTTAGACAGGTACTTGTCAATCTGTATCTTAATTTATATATGGACACCTATCTGGGTAAATCTCCTTACAAATTATACTTAATATAGGAACACTACTAATCAATCTACTCAGTGCACAAAAAATAATGTGATAGACCCAACGATAGAAAACTGTATGCTTACAGTAAAGCAAGTTTAACTAAAAGTTTTGAAAATACAGAAAGCCTCAATTTGCTTTTTTTCACATACTTCTTATAATGTTTGAACTGTTCATCTACTACAGCAATCATTCTTTTGACTAAATGCACTTTCTTCCAAAACCACCAAATTTACAAAACTTCCAGTAAAAGACAGTAAGAATTATATCAAAATTACTAAAGACACTCATCATCAAGTCTGGTGTGTTAAAGTAAGGTTGAAAGAGAAAGGCAGTTTAAAGGCCTTAGTTTATTCTTTTTTAAGACAAGGGGTCCATTTTATGTCAAACTTTTAAAAAAAAAATCCTCAGCTAAAGGCATATATGGATTACCAACGCTTGTAAATGTACTTAGTTAAGGGCAGAATAATGCCACTGCCAAGATAAGTAGGAAAGCGATGTTAATTTCTAGAAGGTAAACCAATCTCCTCGAACATGCTACCTAGAAATTAAAGCAAGACAAAAGCAGCCTTCCATATCCTGGTGATGTATAATGGAAGTGACATTATTTTATCTGATACAAATTCATGAAAAAGGAAAATCAGGCTATTTTCTTATAAAATATCAAAATTTATATAAGCATCTGGAGCAGCTAGCAAGATCTGACATGCTCAAATCAATTTGGCACGTAAAGGAAATAGATTTGGAAAAGGGAGAATATCCACTTTATCTTTTTGTTACAAAACCAATAGTATATTTAATGAACATTTACATCGAGATATGCTTTGAATTGCTACTAAGTAACCAACAGAGGCTGAAATCAGCGGCCTTTAATTAATAAGAAATAACAACTCAGTAGTTTAGGCTTCCTAAATGCTGATGAGATGGCTTGGTGTTCATTAAACAGCAGTGGTCTTAAGAGACAGGGATTCCTGGGAGCCGCCAGGTGTTTGGATGAATGACTCATCATTAACCTTGATGAAACAAAAACCACTGTCTCCGTCAGACATTCTCTGACATTCATCTGATCGATATTAAATAGCACCATATAACAGGTCAATGTGTTCAATTGTCTGGGGAACATCTAGCAGCTCACTTATCCTGGCAGACATATCTGGAGACCTGCAAAGGGTCATCATTAAGGCTTTTTGGATAGCTATTTGTGTGCCATAGGTAATACCTTCTCTAAGGATTTTCAAACACAAAACTATGTCTGATTTGTCCTAACTTGATGTTTGAATTCATCAGTAATCCAAGCACTGGAGCAAACTCAAAACTCTTTCTTGGGGAATATCTGGTCTCAAGCAGGGGAAACCTATGGGGGGGCTGGCCTTTTGTCTAGACTAGCATACCAGTCTGGCTCTATAATTTGCATACATAGAATAAAAATCCTACCATTTGTGTGATCCTGTATAGTTCTCCCCTAATCAGCATTATAAAATACCTGCCCTGTAGGCTGTCTTCAGATTGTATATTATTAAACTATTCTATCTGATTCCTAAGAAAAATTTGACTAACATGAAAGACATATGAAAAAAGAGAGTCCAAACCACTGATTTTCAAAATGCTACTCAGACTAGTTGCATTAGAATCATATTAGGTACCTGTTAAAAATAGAGATTCTTGGATCTCATCTCAAACTGACTAAATCAGAAATTCCAGGAATAGAGCTCAACAATCTGTATTTTTAACAAGAACTTTATTAGTGTTATGAGTACTCAAATACCAGTTTAAGGGATTCAAAATCCAGTCAGTCCTGAGGCATGTGAGGCTCCTCTATGTTTGAGTAGCATTTAGCCTCTGTGGACGTTCACACAGCTTCACTATTTGAAGGATCTGCTTGATTAAGATGTGTTTCAATGTTTAAAGTCCTATTTCATTTTGATAACTATCTCAAAACAACTATGTGATTTCTGCTTCTGTTAAAAAAATGTTAAAAAGACACTGCTAGTACACCACTCAGCATTAACTCCATCTCCTTGTAAGAGACGATATACATTCTCTTTTCTGATACAAAAACTTTGTTATTCATAATAACTCCACTTTCTACTAGGCTGCCAGGAAGCTCATAACCAAACTGATAGCCTAACTACAGCAATCACCTGAACTCGTCTCATAGTAAGATATTTGTATCTGCCCTTCTCTTTGATTTCTTTCTTCCTTTCAATTACATTTGTGTTAATCTTTTTTTATAGGTTAAACAAAA
The DNA here is from genome assembly GCF_003255815.1 of Theropithecus gelada. Lineage (NCBI taxonomy): Eukaryota > Metazoa > Chordata > Mammalia > Primates > Cercopithecidae > Theropithecus > Theropithecus gelada. The sequence continues at coordinate 135,217,540 of NC_037670.1, forward strand.
AAAACAAACTTTCAAAGTTCTCTTGGAAAGAAGCAGAGTGTGAAAAGAAAATCTCAACTAACAATTACAGCGGTTTTATCAGTTTTATTCTCTTTGATTTAATATCCATTTGGGTTTGGGCTTGTTCTATTTTTCCCTCATACACTTGCAGAAATATAGTAGGCCTAGATTAGTAACAAGGTATCCTCTTAATCCCTAAAAACTGCAGGGAGATGGTTACTGTTTCCAGACTAAAGTTTTTGGAACACTGTAATTTAATCAGACTCCTCAGACTCGCAGAGGGGGAGGGGGAGGGGGACAGGGAGACTCAAAACTAACCATGTACCAGTTTGAAATCTACAGTCTACTATCAATCTGGACAGATAAGTTAGACTTCAGCATTGCAGATTAGAAATATCCAGAACCAACAGCATTAGTTGAAGTAGATCTGCTGGAAGCCAATATAAGTTTTAAAGAACTTTCAAATCACTTCTTTCTACTTTCTGATCATGTCTTTCTGAAATTATTGGATCAATCCGATCCAATTTTGGTTTTTAGATAACCCCAAACAGATAAGCAACTGGTTGACTTTCTTCTTTATTGTTTCTTTTCTTTTTCACTGAAAATGAAGAGTTGGTTTGTTGTTTTGATTCATACGAAAGGTAGATTTGGAATTCTGTAGGTCCAAGCAAAACTTTCGTGATAAAAGTGAGAGTGCTCATCAAAATTCTGAGGATTCCAATATTTCTATGAAGATTTTGACTCAGAGATCTGTATTACTGGATAATTTAGAGCTTTTCAGAAGTATTTTTTGAGTCTGACTCAAGTCTGACTTGAGTGCTGTCTGATATCTTTGGCCATACCAGAAAACCTAAATGAAAAAATGTTAAGAATTCAGATAAAGACAGTTTTTAGAAAATACTTCAGAGCAAAATTAGAGACTAAAAAGTTCAGTACAAATATTGATTTTTTTGTTAAATAAAAATCTAGTATGGGCTGGATGTGGTGGCTCATGTCTGTAATCCCAGAATTTTGGGAGGCCGAGGCAAGCAGACTGCTTGAGCTCAGGAGTTCGAGACCAGCCTGGGCAACATGGCGAAATCCTGTCTCTACAAAAAAATACAAAAATAGCCAGGCGTGGTGGTGTGTACCTGCAGTTGCAGCCACTCAGGAGGTTGAGGTGGGAGGATCACTTGAGCCTGGGTGGCAGAGGTTATAGTGAGCTGAGACTGTGGCAATGAACCCTGACCTGGGTACCTGGGTGACAGAATGAGACCCTGTCTCAAAAAAAAAAAAAAAAAAAATTGTTTAGGAGTAAACTGTCGTGCAAATAAAAATTTAAAATCTGTGTCTTCTGTCAGGAGTGAAGTGCAATTTTTTTAGTTCTAAACTTAGAATAGGAAAAGTGTTCAAGTTATTACAGACCATCCTTCATAGTCATACTCATAAAAAATCATGAATTATACTTTTAAAACTTGATCTCATCTACTCTGGACTTAAACTGATGTCATATTTTTTAACCTAAAACATTAATATGAGGAATTCATGAACAAACCTGCCACATGTGTCATTGTTTAGCTTTGATGTTGTCATAAGCAAAGCTTTGCCTCATTCTGAACTGATTAAGTAGAGATCAATATCAATGGTTACATGGTCAGAATAAACAAATCAACTGTGGGGCAGCATTGTGTTCCATTTTGTGGAATATATAAAGCCAAGAAACTGAATTGGAAAAAAGAGGAAACTACAAGATAATTAAAAGTTTAATAAATATCAAATTCTTCATTTATACTAAGATTTAAAAAATATTTCGGTCATGTGAATATGCTATGACTAGAGTAATACATTTCATAGAAAATATTACCTCCTATTGAGAGGTATTTGTGTATATAGGACATACTTAGAGCCCTTAAGATTACTTAAAAGGCATGTCATGTTGATGGTAATACCTTTTATTGGCCAATTGAATGCTGACAGATACAATTACAGAACTTAAGTATATCTTAAATTCTATACTTTCAGGAAGCTGAAGAAAAACATGTCTTATTCTCTGTAAGCACGTTTGTCCATACTGTATAGTTAGTGCAATAAAGGTATTATCAGAATCTTGGCCTTAAGATTCATATGACTGGATTACTGCTCATCTCATACTCTATACAATTGGAGAACAAGAATGTATACTGCATTGATGCTACAAGTATACTGATAGTTCACTAATTATAGAGCTTAAATTTATAGTTCCCTTTACATCTGTCATCAACAGCTCCCAAATCACAAGGTTTGCAGGTGAATCCACCTACATTTTTTGTGTTAAAGCCACTTCAGAAAAAAGAAAACCTAAGAAAACTAAAACAAAGGTTAAGTAAATTTCCTTCATTTAAAAATAAAGTCAGGGCAATCCTTTAAATTTTGAAAGCAAAATAGTCAGAATTAGATGGAACTAGTTAAATAATAATGGATAAAAATGTATGTAATGAATCCAACTATTCAAAAATACTAACTAAAGTCATTATTTACTGATTATGAAAAAATTTAAACATTCCTCAAAGGTACTCATTTTATCTCAAAGCCAAAAGGTAAAAGAATGACTACCACCAGCAGTCTGTGTGTGAGTGTGTGTGTGTGTGTGTGTGTGTGACAGAGAGAGAGACAGAGTGAGATTGAGAGATCTACTATAAGACAGAGAGAAGAAAAATAAGCTAAAATCATTTTGCTAATTTAATTTCCATTAGAAGGAGAAAATGAAATATTTTTCCATTAATATAATGCTTTTAGGTGATTTTGACTAAAGAGGACAAACTTTTTTTTTTTAGAGACAGGTCTTGCTCTATCGGGCAGGCTAGAGTGCAGTGTTGCAATGTTGGTTCACTGCATCCTCAAACTCCCCAGGCTCAGGTAATCCTCCTGAGTAGGAGGGACTACAGGCATGCACAGGCACGTCCAGCTAATTTTTATATTTTTTGTAGAGATGCAGTTTCACCATGTTGCCCAGGCTGGTCTCAGACTCCTAGACTCAAGTGATCTGGCCTCAGCCTCCCAAAGTGCTGGGTTTATAGGTGTGAGCCGCCGCATCTGGCCTTTCAAAAATTGTTTTAATCCAGAAAGGTTTAACACACCAAAACTCTGGCAAGCCTTTGGAGAGGGGCCTTACCTCCAGAAGACAGCTCTCTCACTGTAATCACTAAAAATATGAATTTCCATTTTTCTGAAAATACTATTGAAAGGCCCCAAAAGCCTGTTAATGACCATAGGCCAGAAAGAAAAAGAACTGAAATATTCATTTCTCATGTATCAACTAATTCTGAAAAGTTTAACCAAACTACAAACATATTTCTAATTTTAAAATATTTTAAGGAGAATTCAGAAGGTATAAAATTTGTTATTCTCTTTACCAAATATGTGTCTATTCTAATATCCAAATGCCTATAGCAGATTCAGAAAATATGGGAAAATATATTAATTCCAATTAACACTATTATATTACAAGTATAAATTATGCCCACATGACCAGCATGGTTTATTTATAAAATAGGCATTTTAAGTGACTAATATGTACAACATTAATTTGTATATTAGAAGTTTTGGACAGCTCTAGTATACATGTATTTTCTTAAATAGACTGTGCGCATATATGGATAAACAACACATACTACACTCATATAGAAATACCTGTGGATTTTTTATATTTTTATAAAATCCCCCAGTGGGGATCCAGAATGCCTTTAGAGGAGATGTTTAAAGTTATATTTGTTTATATATTTTTAATTTTTTTTTAGAAACAGGGTCGTGCTCTGTCACCCAGGCTGGAGTGTAGTGGTACAATCATAGCTCACTGCAGCCTCGAACTCCTGGGTTCAAGTGATCCTTCCACATCAGACTCTTAAGTAGTTGGGTCTACAGATAGGTGCTCCCAGGCCCGGCTATTTTTTTCTTTTTTTAATTTTTTGTAGAGACAGGGTTTCAGTATATGGCACAGGCTGGCCTCAAACTCCTGGCCTCAAGTGATCTTCTTGCCTCGGCCTCCCAAAGTATTAGGATTATAGGTATGAGCCACTGTGCTGAAAGTAAAATTTAATAAAAAAAAATAAATTTACTTTTGCATTCTTGAAATAAATAAATCATCCCCACTATTTCCATGCCTATAAAGACCTCTGAGAAGACCTTCAGGTCTTTTGTGAACATATTACTTTATTTTAGACTATCTTTCAAGGACATTTGTACAGTGAACAGCCTTGGAAGATAAAGATATCTTTCTCTAGCACGAAGAGCAAGTTTGCGTATCGCCTTAGAAAATAAAGGTCTCTCCCTAAAAAGCAGAGAGCTGGCCTACTTACCTCCTCATATAAAAAATTCAGATTCCTGAAGTTCAAGGCCCATCTCCTATAATGCCTGGCCCTCCACACACATTGTCCTGTACAAACTGGGGGATCAGAGAACAAACACAAATTCTGATACTCTGGCTACTGCTGTTGCTATGAGTAATAAACTGACCTTTTCCTCTGACCAAATCTTAAATCCTTTGTTAGAATCCACCATCCAATGGCTGGCTTACACATTAGCTTGCAAGTAGGGTAACATTTCAGACTCTCCACAGCTCTTGTCAACCTCCAAATCTCAGGGGTTTATAATAACACCCATTTATTTCTTGTTTCCTTACATTTTACTCACTTTACATGTTGGCCACGAGTCATGGGGGATCAGCTTAGCTCTGCTCCACATATCTCCTTCTTTTGGGGATTCGGGCTAAAAGAGCAGCCCCCACCTGGGATATGTTTGTTCTCATGACACAAAGAAAGAGCAATGGAAAAGACCACACTATGATTTTTCAACATTTTGGTTTGGTCATGGCCTACTGGCAGACTTACATGGAAGGTCCAACTTAACAATGGTTTGATACAGGATTTTTCCACTTTCTGATGGTGAGAAAGCAATATGCATTCAGTAGAAAATATACTTTGAATTTTGATCTTCCCCTGGCTAGCAATATGCTGTATCAATACTCTCTCAAGATAGTGGCACTCTCTTTCAATATTAGCAGTGAGCCACAGCTCCCAGACAACCGCATAATCATGAGGTTAACAACTGGTACTCGACAGTGTACTGTGTGGCCAGATGATTTTTACCCAACTAACGTAAATGTTCTGAACATTTAAATATTAAGCGCTAAGCTCAATGTTTGGTAGGTCAGGTGTATTGAATGTATTTCAATTTATGATATTTTCAGCTTATGATGGTTTTATTGGGACGTAACTCCATCACAAGTTGAGGAGCATCTGTACTCTACAGGCCAAAGCAAGTCACATTGACAAGCCCGATATCAATGGGATGCGGAAGCACTCTCTTCCAACAGGGAGAACTGAAATAGTATCACCCCAAATAGGAAAAGGTAAGGATGCATAACATACTTACAAAGCAGAGGAGTGAATAATAGAAATAATACATTCTACCACACATAACACATACTTAGAAAAAGATAGTTATGTTAGGATTTGTTATGTTAGTTAATAATATAACTAATTATATTAGTACGAAATCAAAAATTTGAAAGATCCTTTCCACGTTTCAAGATACTTTCTAATGTCTTGCATTATACTTATGATAAACAGGAAAATACCAAAGTTCAATGATTATTTTTTAAAACAGCAGTAGAAATGTATTCGATGAGATGACATATAAATTGAAATAAAGGTAGTAGTAATGATTATTTTTTAAAACAACAGTAGAAATGGGTTCAATGAGATGACATATACATTGAAATAAAGGTAGTAGTACAGTTGGTATGAATGTGTTCAAATATACACAGGGACACACGAGCATGAAAAGAATATTTTTAAGAGTAATAAAGAGAAATATTGCTGCTACTATTAATAGAAAAATATATTTATAATGCAAAGGTTTGACCAAGCCATCATTTAATAATCACAACTAACATTCCAAGAATTATTTAAATAGTATGTTTAGCATCTCTCATGCTCCCTTTTGAAGTTTTCTGTTGTTGTTATCAAAATCACCCTGAAGAAACACAGAGTGTAAAAAGGGTTATTTCTTATTTTTCTTTTGAATTGTTTCAGATGTAATCATCCTTTGAGCCATCTTTTCATCAAATAATCTCTTTGAACTTCTTACCTGTGTATTTCCATATGCTAGACACTCTGCATGAAATAAACATGCTTTACTTTGAGGCCAACGAACCAATTAAAATTGTCTACTAATGCTATATTCCTAATTTCAAATCAGAAGTCATAATTTCAGGATTCTAAAAACTATGATAATCAGTTCTCCATTCTAACAAGTCTTTTTTCCCTGATTTTCTCTTCAGTTTAACAATCCCATGTGCTGTGATCCATTGACTACATCCTTCCTTTCTTAAGTGGCTATGCTACATTACATAGATATTTATCTAAATATCTAAATATTTCCCCACTGTCATGCTAGCTACCTATCTAATATTATTTAGGATGTTCAAATATTTAACTATTCTTACCCCACTTTAACATGTTTTTAATTCAGTATTTAAAATTTGTATATTTAAAGATAAACTTTATCTATTTCCTGTATTATTTATAAAAGATTATACGTGTCAGGAAGTACATACATTTGCGCGCACACACACTGTAACCATGCTTATTCATTCATTGTTGGGTTTAATAAGTATTAATTGAATGGGTGAAAAGATGAAATCTGACAAACACTAAATTTTAAATATCCTCTAAAAGTAAATAAAATTAAGACGGACTTTTCTGAAAATGTTCAAAAAGAAATGTAAATATGTTTCCTGCCTTTCAGTTTTTCCCACCTTGCCTACTCTCCAGTGTTAGCCTTCATTTCACTCTTACCAACCACATTCCATCAACATTTACTCTGAGTTCTACATCTTAATTATAAAACATTGAAGCTCTAGCTATGGCTGATATATTTTTACCTTACAAATGCTATTCTCTTGAACTTCCTGCTGGAAGAATCTTAGTAACAGATGGTGGAGCTTCTAGAGATATATTAAATAAAATGAAACTTTGCATATCAACACAAATCTGACAAGTGACTTAATCACAAAAGACACCCTCCTTCAAAAAACAATCAGGTAGGCAGCACCGATGAACCCAGAGGAAAAAAAGTCACTTTAGATATAGCCCCTTGTGTATTTTTCTCTATTCAATAATTAAGCAGCATTTAAAACAGCTTTTCATTTTTAGTATTTAACCTGATTTCAGCTCCATTTTTAATGAGGAAAATTATGTAAGAACCCTACCTTTATTCTCCAAACTAATTTTTTTTTTCAAGAAGAACATGGGCATCAGTATACTTAAGTATAGGCTAAAAATTGATACAAAGCAGAACTTCTTCAGAAATTCTCCAGGCATGTCAAAGTACAACCAGGTATCAGGAGCTACAGGAGTAAAAGGATAGAGATAAGGCAAAAGTATCTCTGAATAACATTAATTAAAGGATTCTGTCTAGCAAACAGATTTCTATGACCTTCGAGTAATAATTTAAAGACATGATTGACATGTTTTTGTTTCTTTTTTCCATAGCAAAGCCTGATCATAAATCTTATCCTTGAGTATCTATTACATTTGTTGCTTTGGCTCAGGTTTCCCGTTCTTTGCTGTTACTCTACTTTAGGAAATTTCTAATTGGGGTAAAGAGAAGAAAAGATTAAAAGAACTACTAATTTCAGCACGAAGCCTCGGTGACAGAAAGATAAATGGAGATAGGAATAGTCACATAAAATCTGGTAGTTGGTTATGGAGATGGGAGTGAGTTTTAAAACAGCACAAAGGCGATGGTTTGAGAACATTCAGATAAGAGGGCAGAGGTAGGCATAAGGAAGATTTTTAAGCCACAGAGATCAGAGAGGACAGGGTATCTCCTCTTGGCATATTCCAGGAACTCAGTGTCAACTGGCTTCCCTGTACCACCTGAGCTCTCTCAGGTGTGATTTTCCCTCTAATGCTTCACCCTTGTGAGCACGTCAGGGCCCATCCTCCCCACAGTGAAACCTCCCTATTTTCATCTGCTCTTCCTCAGAGTCTTAACTCTCCTCCCTAAAATGACAATTTGTTAATCTTAAAAATTATTCCATGCTTGGAAAAATAATAGTAAAGTTTCAATTGATTACTCTTTTAAGGATATTTGTATTTTACCAAAGGTTTCCAAGAGACACAAAGCCTTGAACACAAAGGAGTAAATCCCAAATCTTGGGTGTTTGTTATTTAGTGATCTGTTTGTGGGAGATTCCAGTGTTTCCTAAATCTAACAATATACACATAGCTTCAGTTCTGCTGTATACCAGCCATAGTTGTATTTCACAAAATGTTCAAAGAACACAAAATACATTAAAAGAAACTTAAGCTATAATTACCAATTGCAAACACAGTGGCAGATTTTCATATACAAAAAATATATATATACCTCTATATACACTATTGGTTAAAGGGAATTTTACACAGATGAGATCTTTTTTATTCACAACATCTTCACTCAATGACCTGGCCATATAATTATCACTATGCAAGTATATTAGTCTGCTTGGGCTACCATAATGAAATACCACAGACTGGGTGACTTAAACAACAGAAATTCATTTTCTCACAGTTCTGAATGCTGGAAGTCCCAGATCAGAGTGCCTGCATGGTTAGGTTCTGGTGAGGGCTGTCTTACTGACTGGCTGATGGTTGCCTTCTTGCTATGTCCTCATATGGCACAGAGTTCTGGAGTCTCTTCCTCATCTTATAAGGGCACTAATCTCATCATGATGGGCCCCACCCTCATGATCTCATTATCCCTCAAAGTTCTCATTTCCAAATATCATTACACTGGGGGTTAGGGCTTCAACATATGGATTTGAGAAGGACATAATTCAGTGCATAGCAGTGAGAAAATGCTGCCCCAAGTCCTTAAGACAATTCTACAATAAAATGTATGAGCAAGAAAATTTTTAAAATTAAACAACTAAATGTATGAACAATAAAATGTCTTTATGTATGTGGGGAGCTGAAAGATGATAAATAACATGACTATTACCAAGAAAACTTCCCATGTATTTTTTTTTATAAGTTTCTATGAATTTAACTACCCTTGAACATCTCTCTTCTTTGCCCTCATCTCTAGATTTCACTTTGGATCAGGTTGAACAGCAGTACCATCCCCTTAGATATGAAAGCAACTGCCAATGCAGTTCCTCCAGGCCTTTGTTTGAAAACTCTTTATTTCAGTAGGGGAGCTTCAAGCTCTTATATTTCAAAAATAAGCATGACTACACTCAAATGCCATTCTCTGAAGCTGGTTGATTTCTGAAACGCCTGAACTCATTATCCTCACATGGAGTTTTCTGATGCTGACATTTCTTGGCCCCTCCATGCACTGTTCAGTCATGGTGCTGTCACCCTGAGAGGTCCCCACAGGTCTTTAGGGTTCCAGATAAAAGTAATCAACATAGGGAGCAACAAAACAGAGCAATTAACTGAAGGCAGCTAACCTTCAGAGAGACACAAACTCAAACTTCAAAAAGTTTCTATCTGTAGCTCTTTTTATTCTGAATGCAAGGTTCTTGGGAGGTTTGTGTGTGTGTGTGTGTGTGTGTGTGTGTGTGTGTGTGTAACCAAGTTGAAAATTCAGTGATACGGAGAGACAAGCATGAGGTATTGGATGAGCAAGACTAACTAAATCAACCCAAGACAAAGAACACCTGGTATATATTATTTTGGCTAAGAATTTATTCGTTTTTCTTATTCCCCAAGCCCATTTTTCTGTTTGAAACAAAAGAGGCATGAAATTTATAGATTCAGTAATTATAGGAATAGTAACTATGTTGGATGAAGACAACCCTTTGAGCTAGTTCAGTCATAAGAACCAAAATCAATCACCCCAAGTATAACAGTGGCACAGTAGGTTATATTTTTATAATTGTGATCATCAAATCCAGGCCCAGAGGCAGTGGGTTCAAATTATAGCAAATTTATCACATATTTTATTCCAACCTGCTCCAGTCTAATCTAGACATTCATTAAACTTTTGAGTGTCAGGCCCTGGGCTAGGCAAAGGAGACATACACAAAGATTACTAAAACATTTTCTATCTTTAGAAAATCTCTAACATCGAAAATATTAACTGGCATTGGGCAGGCATTGCTGTTTACACAAGCAGTCTGCCAGCAACTGTCTTTAAATGAATAATTGCAATGGGAAGAATACTCCAGTAAGCATTGTATTTGGTGCTTTTTACACATACAATTTTCCTTGAATCCACTAGCCTGTCTCCATTATTCTTTCAACAATCTAATCAATTTTTTTGTTCTGGAAAACAGCCAAGTTTTAACAGTTCCTGAACTCAATGCAAAAAGAAACCTCTGAAAAAGAAACAAAATTTCTTGAAAAAAATTTAAAAAATAAAAAGAGGGAGACTCCAATTATTTTTATATTCTCTTGGAAAAGGAAGCGGTAAGTTTTTCTAACACAAGAATATTTCTTTCTAGGGAATGCTATCACTTTTACTAGGGTGATCATTTTTACTATATAAATAGTTTCTTCAGTTTTTACTTGGTCACACAACAGAAACAGGAATTATTTCTTCCCAGAGTTCACTAAAATCAACTGGGTAGAATCAGTTTCAGGTGAGGCTATTGCAACTTTCTAGTAAAATAAAATACATATTTAATTAACACACTCTTTCATTTCTAACATCCAATTTCTAATTAAAAATCTGATTCTGCAAATTCAGGTTATTTGAAAATCATCTCAAACTAATTATATTTTTAAAACTCAGCCAATAAAAGGGCAGATTATACGTAAGTGCAAAACCTGTAAATAAAGTCAATAAAAACGAGAACGTCTAATCTTTAGAATGAAATGTCTTTTTAGTTAGTTCCACTATATCTACCTCATCAACAATTACACACATACATGCACTTACATACATATACAAACCACTTCCTCAGGCATTCACAACATGATTAAACTGTGTTTAAACAGTACGTGAACACAGACAAAACTATAGGCCCCTATAAGCCAGTGTTTCTTGAGGCATGGCCTGGCCTTGCATTAGAACTGTATCAGTTTCATTTGGGGAATACTTGCTAAAGTACAGCTTCCTCAAACCCACACAAGTTCTACTAAATCAGAATCTCAAGGAAGCCAGAAAATCTCTGTTTTTTATAAGCTCCTAAGGTGATTCTAATACACATGAAAATTTGGGGAACAGTCCTATAATATTTTAGTCATGGATAACAAAATTTCTATTTAGAGACTCAGAATGGGATAAGAAGCTTTGGCTCCATCCTTCTTTCTACTGTCCTAAGATTTCTCTCTTCCCATGGAGATAGTTTTACTACTAGATTTCAGGCCATCCCATACTAAATTGGACTTTGCCTGTTTAATATCCCTCTGATATCTTCACAAATATCTTGCAGTCCTGCTATTGCCCTGTAGATAAGACAATCATTTCTTTTCGTGTCCCCAGATATTTCTACCACTCTGCCCCTCCTCCTAGTTTCAGCCAGCCTGTTCAGCTGACCTATCACAAAAGCTCTGTGTTCTACCTAAAAGAAACCTTTTATTTGGTCCTGTTTCTCCTTGTTATGTTTGCTTTGCTTGAATCACCATCTATTTTTAAGGTGATATCCATCTCATCTTCTTTCTGAAAAGTGCATCATGTCAGGAGCCTTCTTCCAATCTCCACTAACCATTTTAAGCACATTTTAGTCTCTTTTTTCCAAAGATGTCAGATGTCCTTCTTGTATACTTTCCATTGACTCCTTATTTCTGAACCAGAAGGCATGGCGAGTGCTAAACTCACTCACAGAACAGAAATTTGTTTATTTAACAAGATGCAGTAGGTGCCTATTATGAGCCAGCTGGGCACTGTGCTACAGCAGTGAACCAAAAGGACAAGGTTCCTGACCTCATGAAGCTCAATTTTCTATTGGAGGAGATAAAAATATAAACATGAATAAAGAAAATAAAATAGTGATAGTAGCTAGAAGCAGGTGTGTGTGTGTGTGTGCACGCACACGCACGTATGTGTGTTCCATTTTGTTAGATGCACAGAAAAAAATCTTCCTTGAAGTGGGGAAAATAAAGAGTCAACCACACAAAGACCTAAAGGAAGTGAATTCAAGGAAGAGGATCTAGCTAGGACAAAAGGCCTTTCACCTGTTCAAAGAATTGAAAGATGAGAGAGGTGCAAGCATGGAAAGGGGAGAGATGGAGAGGCCATACAATGGGAGGGCCCTGAAGGCCATGGTCAAGGGAATCAGAGAAAACTTAACGCTTTTAATACTGATAGCAACAGGAAGCCACTGAAGTGTTTCATGTAGGCTAGAGATTGGCTTTGAGGATAACTAAGATAACTGCAGCTGCCACACAGACGTTGACATTTAGAAGATGCAGAGGGGAAGCATGCAGCCCAGTTAGGAGGCTCTTGTAGTGACATAGATGATGACCTGAATCAGTGAGGAAGCAGCAGAGATGGAAGAAAGCACAGGACTCTGGGACGTTGGTGGAAGAGTAACAGGCCTTACCAGGCAGTTGAGGGCAATAAAAAGTGAGACCCCAAGGATGCCTCATAACTTTTTGTCTTGAGTAACTGGGTGGATAGTGCCATCTACTGAAATGGAAGAAATCTGAGGAAAGAAGATGGAAGTAGGAAGGAAGGGAATGAAGAATTTCCTTTTAGACAAGTTAAATTTAAGATGTTTCTTGAATATCCAAGTGTGATACGATCTGGAGATGCGAATCTGAGCACCGATGCACGAAGACAGCATTTAAAAACACGGGATCAATTTTCTTAGGGAGGGTTTCAGTACGGACGAACAATCAGGATCAAGCTCAGGGGCATGCCAAACTTTAGAAATCTGGCAGAGAAGGATGAAAATGTAAATGACGCCTACAAAAAGTGACTGGTTATATGGGTTCAAGGAAGCTAAAAGAAGAAAATTCTCAAAATGTTTTAAAAAGGAAGTGGCCAACGATATCGAATACTGCTGAAAGACTAAGATGGATATTTGGAAGAGATCACAGGTTTTGGCAACATCCTGACAAATCCTGAACCAAATAAATGAGTAATCTTACAAAGCCCACGTGTTTAGCTGACCTGCAAAAGAAATATTATGGAAGGTAGAAAGGTGAAAAGAAAAAAGAAGGGGATGCAAAGAAAATTCTCCCACAGATTCAGAACTTTAATAGTTCTTAATCTAAGATAAACTACATTGAGGCATATATGTTGCAAAAGTATGACATACAATATAATTTTTTAAGTATTTAATACTATCTGGTACGCATACTAAATTTATCTAAACAAAGATCTCAGAATTTAGTAGCACAGGATAACCTACTTATTGCTCCTGATTGAGGAGGCATAGTGGATTTTTAAAAAGACTTATATTTAATTATTTAACAAAGAATAGCGAAGCAAAGTCTACAAATACACTGCTCCTATATACTGCCTCTAGAACCACTTATCTCTCCTCCCTCTCTCATGGCAAAGACTCCAAACACCTGACGATTAATATCAATCTCCCATTTATTAAACAGTGCAAATCTCCCTTTGTCATTTTAATTGCACTGAATTTGAATTTGCATAGGTTGCAAGTAGAAAACAGAATCTTGAAGCCACATAAACTAATCACACTTAGACTTAAAACAGAAAATATTAGATATCTTGCCAAACAAAATTGCTCAAGTATCCAATACATATTCTAAACACTTCCACCTCCATGCTTCTGCTACCTTGCTTTCTACTTCTCGAAAGTTACTTTTCCACTTATCCGTAAGTCCAAATCCTATCTTTTCTTCAAGGTTTAACTGATTAATGTCTTTGAATTCTTTCTTGCTAGAAATCACTTCTATGAACTTCATGATGTTCCACCTGTCTCTGGCTTTTATACTTTTTACCTTTTATTATATTACATTGTTGTCTACACTTTTTTCTGCCTAACACCCTGTATTATCTGGAACAACAACCCCTTTCTCTGTAGTGGAATCAACAAGATAACATTTCCATGGAGCTGCCATAATTTTTACATAACGCTGCCCCTAGGCCAGAATTGGTTGGTCTATAGGTAGATACCTGATCTAAACTATGACAACCACAACATTCCAGCCCTTGGCAACTATTGATTCTTCCAGGACAGGCACTTACCTCAAGCTAGGCCAATCACAGTCCTTTCTCAACTAGATCCCGCCCCACTGGCCATAGCTAATTGGTGCAGGACTGGAACTGGACACAAGCTGACCCTCTGGATTGAGAACTAGAGGTCAGACCATTCCCTGTCCCATGTCTCAAACTGAAATATGCAGCACTGGAAAACTGCTCATGCTCATGGCCATGGGATTAGGCTTCCCTTAGCCTCAGAAGGCCTTGGAGTGGAAGCAACAGGTATCTGGTAGGGGTAAATGCCACCTCTTTAGTCTCACGATTGAAACCACCTTCAAAGCACTATTCGATGTTGTCTTTAGAGACAAGTGAAGTGACTTGTGATATTTGCGGGGAGCCACCACCACAAAAATAATTTCTCTCTCTGCTAGGTGATTTATACCATTTTATTATTATTTTCTTTTTATGGTGATGTTGAGTTGAGGAGAGATGTTCATGCTACATTTATTAAAAGTTACAAGAAAATCTCAGCACCTTGGGAGTCCAAGGCATGTGGATCACTTGAGGGAGGCCAGGAGTTTGAGACCAGTCTGGCCAACATAGTGAAACCCTTTCTGTATTAAAAATACAAAAAAATTACCCTGGCATGGTGGTGCATGCCTATAGTTCCTAGTTCCAGCTACTCAAGAGTCTGAGGCACAAGAATCCTTTGAACCAGAGGAAGAGGTTGCAATGAGCCAAGAATGTGCCATACTGCACTCAAGCCTGGGCGACACAGCAAGACTCTGTCTCAAAACAAAACAAAAAAGGTTAAAAGAAAGCAGCATTTGTTGGCCGGGCACGGTGGCTTATGCCTTTAATCCCAGCACTTTGGGAGGCCGAGGTGGGTGGATTACCTGAGGTCAGGAGTTCGACACCAGCCTGGCCAATATGGTGAAATCGCATCTCTACTAAAAATACAAAAAAAAAAAAAAAGCCAGGCATGGTGGCATGCACCTGTAATCCCTGCTACTCAGGAGGCTGAGGCAGGAGAATCCCTTGAATCCAGGAGGCAGAGGTTGCAGTTAGACGAGATGGTGCCATTGCACTCCAGTGTGGGCAACAAGAGTGAAACTCTGGCTCAGAAACAAACAAACAAACAAACAAAAAACCACACACACAAGAAAGAAAGAAAGCAGCATTTGCAAGAGATGACATTCATCTCTCTGTCTTTTTCTGTGAAAGGTTACTAGATTTCCTCCTTTTGGGGAGGAGTAGAAAAAATAATTTTGAGAGCAAGAGAGATCTCCCCTCTTAAGGAGGGGCTACTACTTAGTAGGGTAAAACATCTGGGGCTGAGAACACAGAATGTATGAGTTTTGAAGACAATGTATTTTACTCTAAGCCTACTTCACTTTCAACCGAGTGGAAAGAATATATAGGGTATTTTTTTGTGCATCTATAAATGATTTTGTTTTGCATGATTTGTGATGTTTTTGGCTGGCTTGCTTTTAAACAGGAGTGGAGTAATACAAAAGCACATTAAAGCAGACATACTAGGCAAAGGATCATGATAGTATTCTAGTGGTCATTTGAGAGACTTTCAGGAATTAAAAACAGAGAATGTTGTAAATAACTTTATGAAGAGGGCAGTCTTCCTGAACCTAAAGGATGGGGATATATCAATTTTGGGTAGTCTCTATATACACAGGCATATCCTACTTAAATTCTTTCCATAAAGGGGCAACCTCTTCATAATCCTTCTTACATCAAATACCAAATTTACTTTGATGTGACAGAAAAAGGTATTGTGAATAGTGAACTTCAAAAGAATGAGCAGTGAGATGGTTAGGGGTAATGATAAGGTAGAGAAGCATATAATGAAATTTCAAATTAATATAATATTATTATACCAAACATATAATAGTAGGAAGATTTTCCTGCAATAAAACAGTAGTTTAAATAATGCTCTTCCATCTAAAAAAGATACTTCTTCTTAAGGCAAGGTGGTTGGTTTCTTTAAATTAAAATACAGAGAAATATTATGGGACTATAATAAAATCAGAACTTACTCTGTAAAATATACCTGAAGTTCTTTATAAAATACACTATTGTGACTCAACAGTTCAATACTGTCTTAGTCTGCTTGTGCTGCTATAACAGAATGCCACAGACTGGGTAATTTTTAATAAAAAATGTATTGAGTCATAGTTTTGGAGACTGGGAAGTCCAATATTAAGGAACCAGCAGGTTTGGTTATTCTGATTTCAAGATGGCACCTTGAATACTGTATCCTCTGGAGGGGAAGAATAGTTTTTCCACACATAACGGGAGGCAGAAAGGCAAAGAGGAAAAAGGGGACTGAAGTCACCCTTTTATAAGGCATTAATCCCAGCCATGAGGGTTCCACCCTCATGGCCTAATGACCTCTTAAACATTTGACCTGGTAATACTGTTACAATGGCAATTAAATTTCAACATGAATTTTGGAGGGGACAAACATTCAAACAGTCACAAATACTACTTGAAAAAATGTAACAGTTTAACCAGTTATGACCATCTGGGCAAAAAAGCTATTTAAGTACCACGCATTTTGATGAATGACCTTTAAAATAGCCTTCCTCATTTTATACTATTACTTTTCAGTCAGTGCAGGATAACACATTAAATCTAAAAACAATGGCCCAGTGAAACCATGCCAGTAGATTTAACGAATCCATTAATTTAACAGTAATTATCATTCCCTGTTCAGCACATATATTTTCTTTGTTTGAAAGACAATGCTGTGTGTTTGTGTTTTTTTTTTAATGACAGAAGAAGAATGCAATACATTTTGTTTTAAAAGACTCTGTACCAAATATTCTGTGAAGATTATAAGTTCTCCTTGACTAGAGTCTAGATAATTCCATAATGACTCGTAGAAATGACATAATTTATAATCTCATTAGGTTTTTGTGAAGTGAAACTTAATTTATATGAACAACCCAAATATAATCATGGCTAATTCGAGAGGAATGTTTCATTTGCCTGTAGCTTCCCAGCAAATACTAGGCAGACAGAGTTTAAAGCCTCAGTGGGGAATAGGTAGATGTATTTCACAACAAGGGAGATTTAAGCAGCTTTGAAAATGGTTTGGTTGAAGCTCTTCAACTGTAAATAAAATTACTGGAGGTTTAAGTAAAACTTCAGCCTAATGTAGTTGTTAGTCTAAGTAGGTCCTAGTTAATGACTATTATCTTTATGAAAATCAGGCCTAGTAATCAAAAAAGTTCAATATTCCACAACTTGATGAAGCCTTTCAGTTTCCCCTTTCCTTCCACTGATTACATCCTAATTTCAATTCACAATATCAATATACTTATTTTAATACAGTAACAATATAAAGGGGAGATTAATGTAACTTGAAAGTACATTATATATCATTTCTTCACAAAAATTGATACATTTCTTTTTGAAAATATTTTTAATTAAAAAATTTATTTACAACTTCCCACAATGTGTTGATGTATTCAAAATATTTTAATTTTGAAAAATATATATTTGGGTATGTTTTAAATAATAATGGCAAATAAATTTTTAAAACATGCTTTTCTCTCAGCTGTTTTATCAAAATATTCGCCACTCTATGTTTCCTTCTTTTAGCCTCTACATTCTGGGAATTGTCTATACCTTTTGAAACATGTGAGAACTTTACCAAAAAGAGTAGAAAAGTCTGGTGAAATGAGTGGGGGTTAGTTGACATAGATGCTAAGTGTAACAGAATGGAACTTTGATACTTTGAGGGAATAATATTTGCCTATAATTTAAGGAGTCATGAACAAGACTTGATTGGTACTCCCAAGGTCAGGGACAAAAATCTAATACTTACCAGGTAGCACAGTTCTCATCACGTAGCCAAGACTGCTGCTTATGCTTAATTTTAAGGTTTGACCCATCAGAGATGAGCATGGAGTTAGTTCAGTATTCCAACTGGTGAATTTTTCTAACAGATGTGGTGAGTTAATACGAGGAAGCAGAATATAACAGACATCAAACCAATTATTAGCTCCTAAGGACTCTTATAAGTCAATCTACTTCATATTTTTATTATCACCACCTTTGCCTAATGCCTAATCATATCCCATTTGAACTAATAGTATTATCAAATGATTGCATTTTCTACCTATATCCTATTTCCAATCTAATCTTTCATTCATAATTTTCCCAAATCAGTCTTGCCAGACACCTCTCATAACTTATTACTCTCCTGTTCCATAATGTAAAGGGCTTTTTAGTTCCTTCTAATGTTCAAATTTCTGACTTTCCTATTAACAGCCAGGCATAATCAGTCCTAAACCAATCTTTCTAAAGTTATCTGTTACTAATTCACTAGGATCAGTGGTTGGCAAGCTTTTTCTATAAAGAGTGGATAATAAATATTTTAGGATTTGTGGGATATAGTCTCTCTTGCAAGTACTTAACTCATCCATTACAGTGGGAAAGCAGCCATAGTCAATATGAAAGCCAGAGTGTGGCTGTGTTCCAACATAACTTCTTTTGTACAGAAATAGGAATGGGTCAGATTTGGTTCAAGGGCCATATTTCACTGCACCCTGTTCTAGATGAACCTTTACTGTGCAGAAATTGGCCATTAACTGTGTCATGAAACAGCTGTTAAACTCTGTTCCTAGTTCTGGGCTACAGTGATACAAGGATGAGTTAGCTCCCATAGCTGCCTTGGCAATGTTCACAGTCTTTACACACACAGAATCACTGTGCAATTATACTGCAAATGCTGTGTGGGGTCACTGGCTTAGTCAGAAGCAAAACTTCATGTTACAGTAGGTCTGGAAGTAATCATTGTCCAGATTAAGGTGGGCAGGCACAAGATAATGAAAAGGAGAAGAAATGACAGCCTGTGCCAACATACAAAAATGCAAAACCAAATGGGGAATTTATGGAATGATCAAGGCATAGGCAGGTAAGATGGATCTGGAAAATTTGGCATGAGACAGAATCAAAAGGGTTTGAAAGCCCTGCTAATGAGTTTACACTAGCTTTTTTGAGCCAGACTTCACTCAGGCCCCGGCAAGAGGCACTGCTTTTTTTGGTGCCTGTGTTTTTGAGGAACCTGCACATCACAAGTTTCACAAAAATTGAATTTATTAAAGAACACATGGATCCCTATGTCATTCAAGATCTGGCATTCAGCACTAGCGAAGTGTGACATTCTAACCCCGATTATTCACCAGGATTTACTCAAAACAAACTAACACCATTAAGGACCCAGACACATGTTTTTCCATATATTTTATATTTTTTAAAAAATGGACTGATTCCAAATGCCATGAAACTTCACCAGTTGATCATAGGCAGGATTTCAGCCATCTAAGCGCTTAGCTTAGAAGTGCTTAGAAGAAGGAAATTAAATGACGTGACAAGCCTTCTCAGCATGGAGGCCACAGATTCTTGCATACTCAGTATCATTTGCCAGTAGCTGAGCGCCCCTGTTCTTTCTGCTCTTCATGTTTCAACTTGTGATTCTAGAATTCTAGAGGTACTCAGGAAAACACAGTATTCACCACAGTTGTGCATGGTGACAAAGGAAACATTTGTGACTACTAAACAATTCATACTGCTCTTAAATTTATATGTATGTAGTTGAGGGTATGACATGCATGGAGCATGATACTCTTTACATAGACAAGCATGTATAAATTGAACCTTCAAACCTGTAAATAGATTTCCTTTTATAAAAATATGTAATAAAATGTAATTAATTCTTTAAATACTTAAAAATTTAGTTCTATTTAAATAATTTTGATATGATTTTATGTTAATAGTTATTTATATTTTGGCTTTTGGTTTGAAAAGATACATTTTGACATTTTACAAAAAAATCTTTTGGAAAGACTTGAAAAAATTTACTTTTAAATTCTTTTACGTTTATTTTCATCTACATTTTCATAAACATATATTTAAATTATCGACACTAAATACAATTAGGTATTATTTTAATCCTTCATACCATTCATTGTTGTCAATAAAATGCATATCATGTGAAAATCTTGATTGTAACAACATAGTGATTTTGCTGAAATGGAGGCCAGAAAAAAAATGTATAACTGAATTTAAAATGTATTTTAAAAACCTGAATAATAACAGCTTGGAATTTTCATTTGGAATATATATGTAATTTAACGCTTATGTATGTTTTCATTTTATTACTCTTCCAAACATCGCAGACCTTTCAACAGAATACTCAAATGTGTAATAATAATTAAATTCAGTCATCTTTGTTTGCTGGTTTTAGCCATATGGAGATATATTTCTTGAGTTAGGAAAAGTAACATATTTCATTTAACAGTTTGCTAACTTAATTTATAGTTACATGTTAAATATTTAGAGCATGTAGTATTTAGACCTCCATGCCTTAGGCCTCACATATATTAGGGGACGATCTAATATTTATAAGTAATGTGGAGTCACTGATGTCAACTTTTAATATTTTAACTTATGTAGTTATTAGAAATAGTCTGTTATAGCAGGCGTAGTGGCTCATGCCTATAATCCCAGCACTTTGAGAGGCCGAGGCGGATGGATCAATTGAGGCCAGGAGTTTGAGACCAGCCTGGTCAACATGGTGAAACCCTGTCTCTACTAAAAATGCAAAAATTAGCCTGGTGTGGTGGTGTGCACCTGTAATCCCAGCTACGTGGGAGGCTGAGGCAGGAGAATCGCTTGAATCCAGGAGGCGGAGGTTGCAGTGAGCTGAGATTGGGCCACCGCACTCCAGCCTGGGTGAAAGAGCAAGACTCCATCTCAAAAAAAAAAAAAAGAAAAAAAAAAAAAAGGAAGAATTCTTTTATGTTTTAGACATAAAAAGCATAAGGCATAATGTAATGAACATCTGTATGCTCACTACTCTGCTTCAGATATAAGTACTGTAACTTGGTGTCTTTGTACACTCACTCCTCCCCAATAACATTCATTCCCATCCTTTCCAGAGGTAACCAATCCTGAATTTTTTACTGTTATTTTAAATGGCAAATTCTTTAACAGTATGTTTTCTATTTCTTGATGATATCTAGCCGTGTTTCATCATGTATATAATAGCTATTATACTACTAAGTTTCCATAATTGTCTTAATAGTTCTGCAGATTCCTCTTGGGTTTTCTAAGGAGACAATATCATATTTATGAAAAATAACAGTTTGGAATCTTCATTTCCCATCCCTATATCTTTTATTTCTCTTACTTGACTTAATCTGCACTGATAATGACCTTTAGCATAATGTCAAATATAAGTGGTAAGAGAGGACTTTCTTGCCTTGTTTCTTTATTGAATATAGTAGGTACTATAGGTTGATAATATTGTTGTTAGGAAGCAAAATGATGTGATCAGGATTCTTTTCAGAAAAATTGTTAGTGACAGGAATATCAATTGGAGCAGAATTATTTAGGAGTCATATTACAAAAATAACTTCTATTTAATGCAAAAGCCATGGGGCCTGTGATGACCTTATCAGTAGAATACACATTATGGCTCTGATTCTGACGACATTAGTAAAAAACTGCATTTTCACTTGCTTGATTCACCAAGTTAGACAAATCTTAAACTACCAAAAACTCACATGGGTCTTACTATGAATAATGTCTAAAAGTGTAGTTATCATGATTCACTACAGGGTCCATTTACGGCTCCATTATACAAAAAAGATCACCCAAGAC
Source organism: Theropithecus gelada (assembly GCF_003255815.1). Lineage (NCBI taxonomy): Eukaryota > Metazoa > Chordata > Mammalia > Primates > Cercopithecidae > Theropithecus > Theropithecus gelada. The sequence continues at coordinate 135,239,299 of NC_037670.1, forward strand.
ACTCAAAATCAAACTGATCTTTTTCAAATACAACCAATAAGATACTGACACAGAGCAAAGTCTTTTTAAAGATTACCCAACAAGTTTTCGGAAAATTAAAAATTTCCAAAAAAAGCTGTTTCCCAGCTCAGTCAAAAGAATGTCATTTACATAGTTTGCTGTTTACAAAGTTATTTACACAGTTTGCTATTTATTAAAAGAAGTGGAGAGCAAAATTACCCACCAAATATTTAATAAGTACATATCCATGTAAATGAGGCAATTTAATCTCAAACTTTGAATCTCAATATATTCAATAGAAGACTTTTTTTGTGTTATGGTTGCCTCATATTTTCCGTTTTATTTTTCTATGTATGCCCAGTTATGTAGGTACCAACAAGTAAAATAAAGGCTTCAACCTCACTTTTAAAAAAATTCTAAGCACTTATAAAATCGCTAAATTAATAACCCCTGCATATGTTTCACTAAATCTTGGCTCCTGACCTATTATCAGTAAATATATATTTCTAATAAAATGAATGTGTTTAATTCTGTAACTAAATGGCCCAAAGGAACAGTATCTGCCATAGCAATAAAGTCTAATGACAATTCTGCTGACATTCTTCTATCTAAAAATGAAATCATGTGGAAAATAATTTCTACACTAGCAGAATAATTAAGGCATAAGACAAAATTTGATTTGGTAGGAATGGAAGCTAAGATTGCCTCTTCTCTTGGGAAGACGGGTGACATTATTTATTTCATCACCATATTATGTTTCCAAGCTCTCTTTTTAAAATCATATATATTTTTTCATGTCTTAATTACAGCAACAAATCCAACGAACAGTGAAGCTAGTCCTGAGGGACTTTCTGTTTCATTTTACTGCAGGGACATTTCTTGGTGTTGAACACAGCTTCTGAGAATGGGCTCTCTTCCAAGACTTAGTTATCTTTGGTTATACAAATATTTGCATTATAATGATATCTCCTTTAAGTGGCTTTGATCTTTTTATGAGATGTATGCCTTTGTCTACACCAGTCAAATGAAAATTATATCTAGGTAAAGCATGTGAGGTTGCCAGGTTCTGGCACTGTTTGTGGGAACCATGAGAAACACTTGATGAAAAACCACAAGGTAAGGCTTTATGACTTATTAACAAAAACTATAAAACTATTGTTACCAGTATTTTTCTATAAAATATAGATTATTTTAGTTCCTATCAAAATTTTCTAAAGAACAAGCATGTACTACAAGCCACAAGAAAATATAACCAATTAAAGCCTAAGCACCATTTTTTCAAAGAAAGTGTGAAGAGAATACTTCATTTGGATCCTGTCAACACTGTCTAATGACCTTTTTTAAATTTGAAATGGCTGATTTTAAATAAAAGCTATTCTAGCTGCTCTAGAGAAGTTACACAAGGAAAATGCTACAATTCGACAATAAATAAATGCAATGAAAATTCATTCTCGTGTATCACAAGATTATTCTGTATTGCATAGGCAGAATATTTTCAATGCAGCTAAAACCCATTAACCACTCCAGGCATAAATTACTTCATTCACAAAACATATAGCATCTAGAGTGCTTTATGTAATGCAGGATTTTTACCAAATAGTTATTTTCACTGATTTCAGAACACTCTGTTCTACCAAATCCTCCTGGGAGATTTCATGGGTTTTCATACACAAACGCTCTACTTCTCTAAAAGGCCCTGTCATACCCCCATCTAGAGTATTTGTTACAATGTGTTGTGAAGGACTGATTGTCTCCCTCCCTTCCATCCTTCCTTGAGAGTGGGGATTATACCTTAGTACTGGTAGAATCTATTGATCCTCTTACCTGCTCCTTCTGGGCATCAGGGTATGTTTTAATGTTTAGTGATAGTGGCAAAAGAATTCAGAAGGCTCACAGGTTCACTCCACTCTTTATCATCTATGACCTGAATCTCTGTCCTTATAATCTCTGACTATTTTAAACATTTCCCAAGACTCAGTCCCAATTCCTCTTTGTCAAGTGCTTTCCTTCCTTCCTTCCTTCCTTCCTTCCTTCCCTCCCTCCCTCCTTCCTTCCTTCGTTCCTTCCCTCCCTCCTTCCTTCCTTCCTTCCTTCCTTCCTTCGTTCCTTCCCTCCCTCCCTCCCACCGTCCTTCCTTCCTTCCTTCTTGCCTGCCTCCCTCCCTCCTTCTCTCCCTCCCTTCCTCTTCCCCCAACCTCTTTTTTTGGGGGGGCAGAGTTTCTCTCTTGTTGCCCAGGCTGGAGTGCAATGGTGCAATCTCAGCTCACTGCAACCTCCGCCTCCCAGGTTCAAGTGATTCTCCTGCCTCTGCCTCCCGAGTAGCTAGGATTGCAGGCATGTGCCACCACACTCAGCTGATTTTTGTATTTTTAGTAGAGACAGGGTTTCACCATGTTGGTCAGGCTGGTCTCAAACTCCTGACCTCAGGTGATCCACCCGCCTCGGCCTCCCAAAGTGCTGGGATTATAGGCATGAGCCACCACACCCGGCTGTCAAGTGCTCTTAAAAGAAAAGGTCCCATTCTTTCATCCTTCCTGCAACTCCAAGAATCTATTGTTTTGTTTTTTACCAAAGAAGTATTATATAGTGGAAAAAAATCAAAACAGGTATGATTAGATACTAAATTGCTTAAAATGTCCATTTCCCACATATATTACAGAATCTAAAATCTCTGCCTGGTTAAATGTAACTTTTGTTTCTCCTGAGCCATCCCACCCATCAGGATCCACAAGCCTAAATCAAAGGGGACAAACCACAGGTGCTCAAAAATGTGTCTTGAAGGCATAAATGAAAAGCTTTGCATGATATAAAAACATAAACTTTACTTCTTCTCCTTTACTTTTCATTGGCTTTTAAAAAATGGAAAATTTTTTGCACTTCATAAATTTTAATATTCATTTTCCACACTTTTCAAAAAACATCACCTTTACTTTTTCTCCTTTACTTTTCACTAGTTTTTAAAAAGTGAAAAAATTTTTGTTCTTCATAAACTTCAAAAGGAATTCTATGGAACTTTAATATTCTATATATCATCACTTTCAAACCAACAGTTCATTTCATTAATAAATAATAGTTCTAATGCTCATTTATTTCTAAAACTATCATCTCCTATTAGGCATATTTCCTTCACAAAACACTCTGGGGGCTAATATTTTATCTAATAAGGTATCAATGAAATAAGTGATTGAATTTGCTCTTTTCCAAATGACTTAGAACTAAAAAGAACTCATATTTAGTATAGCTCAAAGTTTCCATTCTCAGAAAGAGGCACTCTATCATAAATAGCTTCTGAATCTGAATTATTCAGTTATGCTTCATAGTCCCGGCACACAAATTGTTCACAAGGTCACAGTATGATCACAAACCTAAAAATCAAAATACATTTATACATCTTAGAAAAGTTATGTTTGCCTTGAAATGTATAAGCCAAAAGTTTTTCTTCTAATGTCCTTTGGTCAAAGTAGCTAAAATAAATTATATATTTTAGGTGCTAAATATATAAATAATTTACTTTAGGTTTATTTTTAGATACTAGAATTTCACAAATCACTATGCAGGAAAGAGTGAAAGTCTCTTGGTTGCTCTCAGATTAAACCTAAATAAAAATGATAGAAAAACTTCAAAGTGGAAAATGTACAAGCTAACTGGAGGCCATGGAAAGAATCACATTTGTGTTTTCAGTAAATGGAACATATTATCTAGGAGAACAGTGCAAATATAATTACTAATATTTATAATAATCGCTGCATGCATTTTTAATTGAAGAGTCTGTCAATGTAGAGTAGTTAAAAATCACTATTAGAAATGTCACAGCTATAGATACATACAAATACAAATACAAACTTTACTTTTTATGTGCTTCCATTTTAAAGCAGACAGAAAATTTGTCACTATCTATGATAATCAGTTATTTTGTGTGCTGGTGAAGAACATCATGGCTACAACAGAAAATGTATTCATCTACATAGAACTAGGTGTCGTAAAGGAAAAGACACTAATGTCTTTCACAGAGAAAGAAATTACTGAAAGAAATGCTTAGAAAATATTCTGAGCAATTATAAAGCAACACATTAGAATCACCAAGTCTTTATGATATAATCTAGTAAAATCAAGTAGTAATATGCACTGAACAACACTTTCAGACAATTATCAAAATTTTAAAGTAAACTTATGAAAGGTATTTATCACACTAGAAATGCAAACTAAAGTCATAAATTGGCAAATCCGTATCATGAGACGATAGGACATTTTCTATCATTGTGCAATGATCATAAACTCAAGAGGGTTAGCATAAAGATATTTCATAGAGACATCATACATAATGGAAATATTTCATACCCAATCACATCTGTGATGAGAGAGACATAAAATGGTTTTTAGGTAATCTTTTTCACTTGCGAGTTGCTACAAAATTTTGTCACAAGCGTCACTTCTACACTGTAAGCGACCTAAAACATTTCCAATCTGTTTATTTCACTTTAGTATACCTTACAAAAATTATATTATATTTTTGTAATAATTACTATTCAAAGGCAAGAAAGGGTCTTAGTAGTATTTATTATCATCATTGCAACTAGAAAAAAAAAAGTAGGAGTAGTTTCCTAAAGTTATCTTCCACACAGTCATATACGTTTGTCCAGCTCTAGCTCTATTACTGTACTGTCAGCCAAAGATGAGTCAAAGTGGCTGCTCCATTAGTGACAGCAGGAGTGTGCCCTCATACTATGTGAAAGAAATTGTTTTATTAGAGACCACCAACATTAAATTTTAGAAAAAACTATATGGATAAAATGTTTTTCACAAACATATCTAAAGGTATTCAATATTAACTTATACAAGTTGAATATCCCTTATCCAAAATACTTGAAACCAGAAGTATTTCAAATTTTGGATTTTTTTTTTATTTTGGAGATTTGCACTATACTTACTGGATGAGCATATCTAATCCCAAAATTTGAAATCCAAAATGCTCCAATGAACATTTCCTTTGATTATCATGTTGGTGCTCAGTAATATGAGAATTTTGGAGCATTTCCGATTTCAGACTTTTAGATTAGGGATGCTCAACTTACATATATGTTTACAAGTACAGATATGTTTACCTTTAGGAAAATCTAATGAGTGAAGATCCAAGCTTTTAAACACACTAGATAATGAGAAGCAGGTGTAGTGCCAGTTAACTAAAAGATTCTTCACTTTATATTATGAGCTATTGCAGGAATTCATAAATACAGAATTTCTGTATACATTCAACATGAAAAAACTCCCAAAATACCAGTTTAGTCTCAATTTTATGGAGTGCAAGCATGGAATAAGGAATGTCTGCATGTCTACTATAAACTCAATAATTCTAACATTCTACTTATAAAGGGTGACAGATTATGCCATTCCAAAATATGCCACTTTGACATGAGGATAACTTAAGCTAAAGGCACTTGACAAACAGCAGATGCAAGAAGGGCATTCTAATCTTTTCCTTTTCTTCCTGAAAGCAGGAGACACAATTTTTCATGTGAAAGATGCCCTTCCTGTACCAGGAGAAAAAAACATTATTTCATGGGAAGTCATGGCAGGGGGCACAGAGGGGGTTCTGTACCAACAGACCTTGTTAAAATGTGTTAAAATAATTATCTTCCTTTAGCCTCACTACATAATTTAGTTACTTTTCCACAATTATGTCTCTTTGTTCAATCTAACATAAAAGTATGTACGTTTTTCCACCTGTTGGGTCTTCATTTCTTTATGAGGGCTCCTGTGCCACCTAAAACTTATCTTAAATTTGTTGGCTTTTCTCCTATGACTTTGTCTTATGTCAATTTAATTCTCAGGCCCCGCCGGGACCCAAAGAGGGTAGAGGTAAAATTTGCTTCCTGTACATTTACTAATATGATTTCCATTACACTTGCATTTTAAACTAATGATTTAGAAAACTGATGCCTACATAATGTGTACATGACCTAAACATCAACTGAAAATATAAGCTACAAAGTATTCCCGTGGGAGAAAAAAAGATCTTCCAATTTGGAATAAGGTAGTTGGCCAAAAGCATTTTTTGGTACTTTCTTGAAGTGTATGAGTTTTTTTTTTTTCTAAGAAACACATGTGCACACACATACCTACATACACACTGATAGTGTACTTTATCTATGATACTTAAAAGGAAATTTTCAAACATAAACTATTCCACTATAAAATTGATGATCAGTCTTACCCAAATAACCTATCTGACATACTTTTGTTCTCACCTTTGAAATCCAATTATATCAACAAGAAGATAAAAGATGACTTACCGGCCCAAAAGAATTACTGTCAAAACTGTGTCCATGATGATCACCTTCAACCCAGATGTGACCACGGGGGACTTTGACATACCGGTTTTTGTGTCCTATGGTTCTGGAAACAAACAGTGTAACCACTGAGATATGAATAGAAAAGAGATCAAACTGTTGAGCATACAAACTCAGGAATGGCAAAAATATTATATAGATGTTACAGACAGGTTAACCATGAAGCTTCTCCATAATTTCATTTTTAAGGAAGATGTGGTTAGAGCCCTTTGAATCTATTCACAGTATTGTTTTTCTTTTTATATTTCTATAGGTAAGAATTTTGTGCTTAGAAAAAATGTATTGACACTAAATATAATGTGTTTTATTTAATATAATTCACAATATTCTAAATATGTATTTATGAAATCCAATAAACCCCAACAAAATACAGATCTAACTTGGTTTTTTAACATTTACTTTTAAGTTAATATTCAACTTTTCCAACAGACTCACGCACAACTACAATCTTCATTTTTTGCAGTCAAACTTCTCAACCAATGGACAACACTTTTCATAACCTCTTAATACTCTAAATTTCAGCATAAGAAATAAAGGAAAGAACATAATCTGGATAACTTCTTATTAGATAAAAACTATCAATATCAGATATTGAATCAAATATTGAAAATTTTTAACCAGCACTAAAGTATTCCTAAAAATGAAAATTTTTTAACAATTGTGAAGACTAAAGATCAATGATACACATGTTGCAAAACATTCTATATTCTTAATGCTGGCAAGGAAATAGATTAAGAAAAGGCTATCTCACACAGTTTTCGTAGCAATGTATAATAGTATAATGTTTTTCCCTGTATTTCCATTTCAGGCAACTTTTTGGTACATTTTTAAGATACTAAAATGTTTGTCTTTTGACTTAGTTATTCTACTTGTAGAAATCCATTTGAAAAATAAAATCAGAAATACAGACACATTTATTCACTACAAGGGGTGTTCAAACAAGGCTTTTTATAGCAAAAAATAATAATAATTTACCTAAATATTCAACAACACAGAATTGGTTCAATACATTATGATATAACCAACTAAATGAAAGAGACAGGCTTACAATAAAATATTAACCTAATCCCATAATAAGAAGTTATTTTGGGGGCAGAGACTGCGTTTTTTTTCTTTTATCCCCTAAAAAGCTCAGGAAAACGCCTGGCCTAAAGACGTTTCTCAGTAAGTGTTGGCTGAATGAAGGAGTGCATAAATATCACCTCCAAGCCTGCAGAGTTCAGAAACTGAGCTTGGCATACATACTGTTCTTTGAGGTGGTGTCCCTTTGAGACTATTTTTATTCATTAGCAAGTTGTATATGTGCAGAAGAATACATTAAAAAAAACTAAACATAAATTGGTGCTACAGAAACTGAAACTATTCATTACCTAGGATGGTTTTTAATTTTCAAGATAATTTCAGTGTTGAATTACTTTACTTTAGATCAGTAAATCATTCATGCAAGGAAGCAATATTGTGGCTATTAGAAGCCCACAGTAAGTTAATGACTGCTGTTTATTTTTAATTACTATTGGGAAGAAAGTTTTCAGCTTTTTAAAGAAAAGTGAAAAACAAGTTGAACACATCTTACCATCATATACTCTGTAATATAAGTGTTCTTCAATTAAAATCAGTCAATTAGTTCCTGACATCACTACAGCTTTTATTATTAGACTGCTTCTAAGAACTAATATTCTACATGAAATGTTAATGACAAAGAAAATATCCTTTTACTTAATTGTTGGCAAGGCATACTCTCCAAATCAGTCCAAACGTTTGTTCACCTTATTAAGCTGGGTATTTTGGATAAATGCTCAGAAAGAAAACAATTACCAATTTTGTCTCTTCAAATAACCATTCAAGAATTACAAAGGAAAACCAGCATAAAATTATTTCTGCAATGACATGGTGAGTTTTAAATCAAGCATATTCTTCCAGAAACCAGAAGAGTGATATGAAACCAAGATTGAGTTTTAACGTCATGTAAGCCAGGATACTTGTGATAGAAGGCAACAGCATCCTAAAAGACCAGTGACAGTTACACGTTTCCTTGCACTGACCATCTTATCTGAAAAATTTAAATATAGCCTTTATCCCATTATTTTCTAGCTGCTTACAGTGCTTTATTTTTCTTTATTGAGCCTGCTAACACTTGATATACATTTATGGGTTTATTTGTTTATTTTTTATTTCCCTCCACTGGAATGCAATCTTTGGAACTTTGCCTTTTTTGTTCACAAGAGTATCCCCAGAGCCCAGAACAGACTGCACAGAGTACTCAACAAACATTTGTTAAATGAATGACCAAATGAATGAATAACTGAAGAATAAAAAATACTGTCATAAAGGCAGAATAATAGAGTGGGAAGTATATAGGTTCTGGAAACAGAGTAGACCAGTTTTGATCTTGATACTATTACTCACAAGTAATCTTTTGCAAGTTACTTAGAGTTTCTACCTCTATTTCCCAATCTTTAAAATGGGAGAAGACATACCCTAACTTAGCAGTCCCCATCCTTTTTGGCAGTAGGGACTGATTTCATGGAAGACATTTTTTTTTTTCATGGACCAGGGTGGGTGGGGGAAGGTTTTGGCATGATTTAAGCACATTACATTTATTGTGCATTTTATTTGTATTATTTTTACATTGTAATATATAATGAATTAATTATACAACTCACTATAATGTAGAATCAGTGGGAGTCCTGAGCTTGTTTTCCTGTAACTAGATGGTCCCCTCTGGGGGTGATGGGAGATAGCGACAGATCATCAGGTATAAGAGTCTCATAAGGAGCATGCAACCTAGATCCCTCACATGCGCAGTTCACAATAGGGTTCGCACTCCTGTAAGAATTTAATGACACGGATGATTTGGTAGGAGGTGGGGCTCAGGCAGTAATGGGAGCAATGGGGAGTGGCTGTTAGTACAGATAAAGCTTCCCTTGCTGCTTACCTCCTGCTGTGTGGCCCATTTCCTAATAGGCCACAGACCAGTACCAGTCCGTGGCCCGGAGATTAGGGACTCCTGCCCTAACTGGGCTGAAATGAAGGTTAGTAGTTAGATGAAAATAAAATGGAAAGATTGTTATACAGCATACACTCTGGAGCCAGCCTGTCTTGGCTTTTGTATCTTACTTAACATTTTCAAGCTTACATGATCTGCACAAGTTGATGAAACTCTGTGTCAGTTTCCTCAGTTACACAACTGGGCAAGTAACAATACCTAACTCAAAAAATTATTCTATAGATAAAAGTGGCATACATTAAACACTTGATAAGTGGATTCTCTTGTAGTTGAGACTGTTTTTAATTTAAGTAAAGCACTGAATATAGTTCCGATGTATAGTTAGAACCCAGTAAGTGGTAGTTTTTATTGCTATTGTCTTCCTTTGTCCATTATTTTCTTTCATTTTATAAGTCAGAATGTGTTCAGCCTCTGTCATCTATTAGCATCAGTTTTTTAAAATTACCTGAACTACACTTCAGTAATTTCCTCTCCCGACGACTGCACTGTGACTACAGACTATTTTTAATGGTACAATCAATCTTTTTTCTCTTTTGCTCTTATGTTCTTCTGGGACACTCTAAAACTTACATGTAAAAACACTATTTGTGTTCTGCATATTCAAATATGCAGGGAGTAGTAGGGGAAAGTACAATCTATTTGTGTTTTTACCTACTAGTCTCTTGTATATTTGAATATTGCTATGCTAATACAGAGTGGTTTCCTAGATACCAGACAGATTTGAAAGAACACTTAGAGCTATAGAAAAACCCTGGTAAAATTCACGCTGTATCCCAGTGCATATTCTGTTTCTTGGGTTTCAATCTAACTTTTTAAAGAATAATCCAAAGTAGCTTCAAAAAATATGATGTTAAAATATTGGGCTGGTTCTTTTTAGGACTGCCAAAGAAATATAATACTCCTAATAGAATTTCTCTAGAGAAAGAATTTTAAATAGCTTTGTGCTCCTGAATTCACATAAAAGAAAGACAAGATAATCTTTTAGGTGATTTAACAGTTAAGTGAGGTGTCAGCCTACAAGGTTGTATGTATCTACGGCTTGCAAATAATTTTGGTTTTGACAGTCAAAAATGAGCTCTGTATGGTATTCTAACTACCTGTCTAAAAGAAAAGGCATTTTTAGTACTACCTTTACCAAGACAAGTTACCTAGGTCTTATAAATGGAATAAAGAATCATTGCCTCCAATTTGATTTGACCTTGAAAACAATATTTTTAAGTCTCTGAATCTTTTGAGTGTCATCGGGTGAATACAAAAAGTATTGTCTAGGTAATTCTTGTTACCACAAGAAAGAAAGGAAGAACTTCTTATTAAAAGTATTTCCCAAATACGCGCGCACACACACACACACACACACACACTCTCTCTCTCTCTTTCCTTCTCTCCCTCTTAAGTAGGTCACTTATTTATATTAATAATTCATGATTGATTTAAGGTATTCTTATCTATTTTTCAAATTATTCTCTTAGTTTTTCTCATTGTCCAAAGTAGTGGCTGCCCTGAGTGTATTTACTGCTCCCTGGATACTAGATCCATGGTTTTCATTGTCTTGAAGGACCAGAAGTCAGGGGCTCTGGACTCAGAAAGATCAGCAGTTAGAACTAGGTCTCTTTATCACTGTTAACAGATAGAACCAGAAAAAAAAAATCCACCATCAGGAAAGAAAAATAAAAAGAACACTTGCCTTTGTAGTGTTGGCCTCTGAAAGAGAAAAAACTCTCTTTTGAGAATCTACCTTCTGTTCTCAAGTGAAACTAAGGTTCAAATTCACACTACTTGGGTAGTCTCACACAGTTAAGAATCAACTTTAATCGGCCCCAGGCATCTGGCAGAGAATAATCCCTCAAATGTGGTTTTCAGGTTTTCTATAGATAAATCCCAGCCAACAGGAACCCACAATCCAAAATTACAAATCTCATTTGGAAATACCCACCTTAGTGAGTCAGGACAAACAATAAGTAGCAAAATTAGACTCCTGCAAACTTCAAATACTGGATTTATGAATATACACGCTATATTTAAATACTTTTAAAAGTATAAAGGGAATTAAATACACGAGTAAGGAAGAATATAATATTTGAAAGATAGACACTTGAAAAATAACCAAATAGAAATTCTAAAAATTAAAATATATAACTAAATAAGTGGGTTAAGAAGCAAATTACTCTGAGTTAAAGAAAGAAGTAATGAACTGGAGGAGAATTCAATACAGAGCACTAAAGAAATGGAAAATATTAGAGACATTAGAAAGATATGGGAAGCATTGTAAGAAAATGTAACATCAGTGTAATCAAAATTCCAAAGAAAGAGAATAAAAAGAAACAAGGAAGAGATAATATTTGAAGAGATGGTGGTAGAGGATTTTCCCGAATTGATGAATGAATAAATGTGCTGGGCCTCAGAAACTGATATCCCAAAATATGGCACTTTGATGTGTTAAACTGAAGAAGCCTCAAGGTCTCTCTGACCTCCTTCCACCTCCTGTTTCTCAACCCATTGTCTCTCCTAAATAAAGCTCATGATGAAGCTGTTCCCTGAAGTTCCCTTATCTCCCTGAAGTCCAGACTGGCTCAGAAGAAAATGGTTACCTCCGGTCCATTCCCTGAGTTTTCATTAACTCAACTCATATCGCAGGAAGAAAGTCTGAAGTCTCAACATACCTGAATAAACTTTGGTCACAAACCATCGTCTGCTTTGTGGGTCCAACTTGTCTCAGGCCATTGTATGTTCAACCCCATTGAATTCCCATAAAATCCATTTACTACCACCCTAAAATTCTCCACACTTCCCCATCTCCCTTCCCCCTAAAAAGAAGGGTATAAAATGATCTGTACTCCATTGCCTGGTGTACTCGCTCTGTGACTGAAGCCTCCATTGCACTTTGTATGACTTCACTCCTATTAATCTGCCTTTTGTCAGTTATTTTTCAGTCAGTTTTCAGAGGGCGAAGGGGAAGTTTTCCTTTGACCGCTACAAATGCAGATTCTGCAATCAGTGCAAATAACAAGTAAAAATCGCACCATCATATGTTGTAATGAAATTGTAGAACACTGAAGTCTCACTACTCCCAACCTCAAATTCTGAAAAGCTTCCAGAGAAAAAACATGGACTACCTTAACAAAAAAAAAAAAAAAAAAAAGAAAGAAAATTAAATTGACAGTAGAATTCCCTTACTGGGGCATAATTTGCATGAAATAGAATTCAGCAACCTTAAGTATACAACTCAATGAATTTAAAAATCAACGGTCACATAATCCCTATCTATATCAAGATATGAAACACTTGAGTTACCCAAAAAAGATTCTTCATGTCTCTCTGCGAGCAAATCTGCCCCACCCTTATCCTTGGCTTCAGGCAATCCCTGTTATGCTGCTTTCTGTCACTATGGTTTTGCCTTTTCTAGAATTTTACATACAGGCATTCCTTGAAGATATTGTCGGTTCAGTTCCAGATCACCTCAATAAATAAATCAATAAATAAAGCAATATTGCAACAAAGTCACAGAACTTTTTTGGTTTCTTAGTGCTTACAAAAGTTATGTTTATATTATACTGTAGCTTATTAAGTGTGCCATAACATTATGTCTAAAAATACACACCTTAATTTAAAAATATTTTATTGCTAAAAAATGCTGACAGACACCCAAAACGAGCATATTTTTTCAGGAAAATGGTGCCAATCGACTTGCTGGATGCAAGGCTGCCACAAACTTTACATTTATAAAAAATGTAACATCTACAAAGTACAATCAGGGAAAGCACAATAAAACAAGGTGTGACTGTAAATGGGAACATACAATATGTATTCTTTTACTTCTGGCTTCTTACTTTAGTCTAATACTTTTGAGATCAATTCACATTGTTCAAACAAAAGTAGTTTGTTACTTTTTTAAAAAAATAGTATACTATTATATGAATGTACCAGAATTTATCAATCAATAGTTCATGAACATTTTAGCTGTTTCTAATTTTTGACTTTTTACACAAATAATTTCAAATTATATTTAAGAATCAGGGGGTACGTGTGCAGGTTTTTTACATGGGTATATTATGTGATGCTGCGGCTTGAGATTTGAATGATCCCATTACCCAGATAGTGAGCACAGTACCCCAGATTCTTGAATATGAACACTAAAGCAGCTATGAACATTGCAGTATAAGTACGACACATTTTCATTTCTCTTCTACAAATGAAATGGTTGGCTCACCTGCTAAGTGAATGTTTAAACTGTCAAACTGTGGTCAAATATCCTATTTTTAAAAGGAAAAAAAATGATTATTTTTATTTTTCTTTTCCCCCCACCTCCTACTTAGTTCTTAATGAAGGCAAATATAGCCTTTACCTTCTCTCAACCAGGCATGGCAAGCTTATCTATGAGTTTACTTAGAAGTCCCAGAGACCCTACCTTGAAGCAAACCAGGTGCCTCCAGAACTCTCTTCCACCAGGAGGTAGCCTCAATTTACAACCTGCCTCTGCCCACATTGGCACCAACCAGACCACCCGACAGGTAAGACATTCGAAGACCCCATCCCTCCTCACTCCCTCCTCTACATGTTGTTCATGCCAAGTCCCCTTTAAAAGCCCGTGCCTTCTTGTCCTGAAGACTGAAGTGGTACCCTCAAGGCAAGAGCTTGTAATACCTCCCCCAGCTACCTTTGGAATAAAGTTATTTTCTGTCAGATCTCATTATTGTTAATTAGACACTGCAAGGGGTGAGGGATGGGACCTGCGTTTGGTTACAGAACTGTTTTCCAAAGCAGTAGGACTAGCAATGTTTAAGCGTTTCAGTTGTTCTACATCTCACCAGCACTTGATATTATCATTCTTTCCACTGTAGCCGTTTTAAGGGCATAGAATGGTTTTAATTTGCATTTTCCTAATGACTAATGATTTGAGCATCTTTCCATGTATCTGTCATTTGCATATCTTCTTTGGTGAATTATCTATTCAACTTTTAAAAATTAAATTCAGTGATTTGTCTTATTACTGAGTTGTAAGAATTCTTTATATAATCTGGATATAAATTTTGTATTAGAGATGTTTTGTAACTATTTTCTCCTAATCCGTGTGCTTTTAAATTTTTCTTAACAGTTTTTTCCTACAAAGAATATACATTTTTTAATTCTGATGAAGTCTATTTAAAACATTTTTCTTTTAAAGTACATGTTTTTCAGAAGAAATTATTGCTGAACCCAAAAATTACAAAGATTTTCTCCTGTGTTTTCTTCTTCTGGTTTTATACTTTTAGGCTATTTATAATAATTTTTATGCAGTCTGAGATATGGTTCAAATTTCAATTTTTTATATATGGTTATCCAATTTTTCCATTTTTTTGAAAAAATTATTCTTTCTCCCTTGACTTACCTTGTTAACTTTGTTAAAATTAATTTGCCCTAGTATTAGTCCATTTTCACACTGCTGATAAAGACATACCCAAGACTGGGCAATTTACAAAAGGAAGAGGTTTATTGGACTTACATTTCCATGTGGTATTGAGGAAAGCCTTTTTAAGTAAAATTAAAAAGCAAAAGGTATGCTGTAAAATAACATACAAAAATATCTGAGTATTTTGAAATTAAAAACTTTTGAAAGACAAAAGGTACTATAAATACATAAGTCAACCAATTAACAGTATCTATGGGGGGAAAATGTTGTACAGATGTTGCATATGTAATGAAATTATGTTTAAAAAAGACAATTCAATTGAAAATGGATAAAAGATACAAATAGGCAAGTAACAGATGAGACAGGAAAAACTTCTTAAATTCACTAGTAGTCAGGAAAATACGAACTAGAGTAAACATGACTTTATCACAAACATGGAGGAAGCTGAAAGGCACATCTCATATGGCGGCAGACAAGAGAAGAGAGCTTTTGCAGGGAAACTCCCGTTTTTTAAAACTGTCAGATCTCATGAGACTCATTCACTATCATGAGAACAGCACAGGAAAGACCTGCACTCATAATCCAATCACTTTCCACTGGCTTCCTCCCATGACATGTGGGAATTGTGGGAGTTGCAATTCAAGATGAGATATGGGTGGGAACACAGTCAAACCATATCACCCTATATGGATGAGTCTTTTTCTGGACTCTATTTTGTTTCATTGATGTTTATACAATATCATACTGCCATGATAATTGTGGCTTTATAGGTCTTGAAATCAGGTGCGATGATTCCCCCAATTTTGTTATACTCCTTTCCAAACCCCTTTGGCTATTCTAAGTCCTCTGCATTTCCAAACGATTTTGAATCCCCTGTCCATGTCTATGCAAAGGAGCCTGCTGGGAGTTTGATTGGGATTGCACTGAATCTATAGAGCAATTTAGGTAGAAATGACATCTTAACAACATTGAGTGTTCTGATTAATGAACATAGCATTTCTTTCCAATTTTAAAGGTCTTTGAAAATGTTTCTGTTCTGTTGTGAGATTGATAGCGTAACAGTCTTGCACATATTTTCCTAAATTAATATCTAAGTATTTACTGTTTTAGTGTTATTTTAAAAGATATTTTAAAATTGTAACTCCCAGTTTTTCATTGTACTAAATAGGAATGTAGTTGATTTTTCTCTATTGGTTTTGTATCCTGCAGCCTTACTAAACTCTCTTATTCTAGTTTCATTTTGTAGAGTTCTCAGAATTTTCTGCAAACACAATCATGTTCTGCTGGGACTACAAGTGTGTGCCACCATGCTCCGCTAATTAAAAAAAAATTTTTAGAGATGGGGTCTTGCCATGTTGCCCAGGCTACTCTTGAACTCTTAGCCTCAAGCTATCCTCCCACCTCAACCTCCTGACTAGATGAGATTTGTGTGTAAAAGTAATTGTGGTTTTTGACATTTTTAAAAGTAACGACAAAAACCACAATTACTTTTGCACCAACCTAGTAAAATAGTAAAAATACTATTGTAATTATAGCACAATTACAGACATTATGTAAGTTGACTGAATATAGAAAAGATAACTCCACACTGTAAAGAAAATATATTTAAAATTAGTTTTTGCTAAAATGATGATAGATTGCATAAAATGTTAAAGGTGTAAATACCATAATTAGTTTACTTATTGTTAAATTGGACTTTGTCATGGATAAAAATAGTGAATCATATCATTATTCTATGGACGACTTCTGGCAAACCAATTTAAATAAAATAGTGAACTTGTGTAATTTTATTTTTCAGAAAAATCAATATTTAATATAATTGGTATTGTTGCATTTGTTTAGAAAATCTTCTCTCAAAATAATTTCCTGGGTGTTTGCATCATCATCATTTAGTTTGTAGGTCTTTTCCATATGCTAATGTGCTAGTTATATAGGGAAAAAATACATTTCAATGCATTCTGCTTTTTTTTTAAGAGACAAGGTCTCGCTTTGTTGCCCAGGCTAGAGTGCAGTGGCATGACTATAGCTCACTGCAGCTGTAGTCTCAAACTCCTGGGCTCACATAATTTTCCCACCTCAGCCTCCCGAGTTCCTAGGACTGCAGGCATGTGCCACCATGCCTCACTTTTATTTTTTATTTTTTTGTACTGACAGGGTCTCACTATATTACCAAGGCTGGCATCCAACTCCTGGCCTCAAGTGATCCTCTTGCTGATTTTAAATAAAGAATCTGGAAGCTACCTGTATAAAGTAGGATTGAGGAAAGCCTTTTTAAGTAAAATTAAAAAGCAAAAGGTATGCTGTAAAATAACATATAAAAATATCTGAGTATTTTGAAATTAAAAACTTTTGAAAGACAAAAGGTACTATAAATACATAAGTCAACCGATTAACAGTATCTATGGGGGGAAAATGTTGTACAGATGTTGCATATATAATGAAATTATGTTTAAAAAAGACAATTCAATTGAAAATGGATAAAAGATACAAATAGGCAAGTGACAGATGAGACAGGAAAAACTTCTTAAATTCACTAGTAGTCAGGAAAATACGAACTAGAGTAAACATGACTTTATAGTCAACGGCTGAAACATACTGCTAGCACAGGTATAGGAAACATGTACTCTCACATTGCTGGTAGAAATAGGAAGAGCTATAATTCTTTTTGGAAGCAATCTGGCAGCATCCAAAACATTTTAAAGATTTATTTGCCTTGTGATCTAGCAATTCTACTCCTGGGATAGAGACATAACATAACTATGTAAGGACACAGGTACAATAATGTTTTTCATAACACTGTTCAGAGTGGCAAAAAATCTGGATGTAAAGATAATAGTTAAAACAGGAAGGTTTAATAAATGATGGTATGTGCATACCATGGAATGTTATATAATCCATAAAAAGAACAAATTAGAGCCATCAATTAACTTCAGAGATGTTTCAAAAATTATCGAATAGAAAAGCAGAAAAGCACACAATATGATTTATCCTTTGTAAAAAGGAAAGGTTTAAAAGTCACTATATGCAAATGTGAATGTGAATATAGGAAACATTACACTACATAAAGAAAATTACATTGAAGATATATGAGGGGTTGTTGACATGGGTGGAGGATGAGAGAACTTACAGAAAGTGCAAAAAGGGAAGAGCATAGGCAAAAAAAACAAAAAAAAAAAAACAAAAAATCACACAACACTTCCAAACAAAGCATTATGATATTACCATATTTATGCCTTTGTGTAAATTATATGTGGATTCATATAAAAAAGTAATTATAATAGACATAAAATATTTTATATATACATATATACATTCAATACATAAAGATTTAAATACCAATAATTGTGTCATAGCAATGAAATAAGCAGAAATTAAAAAAGAAGAAAACAAACAGTAATTTATAAAAGTTGGAATATTAATTAAGGGCAATATCTCCAGGAATCCTCCCATTTAGTTCTTCCCTCTGAGACTGAATGCAACAGTAAATAAATGTTAGAGGGCAAGAACAGAGGACAAATCAAGTTCATGGAAATATCCTTCATTTTGCCATTGCCAAGGGCCCTCAACTAACTGCTCACTATGCGAAGCTAAGGATTTCTCAAATGCTGGTTCTAACAGGATGCCTGTTAAAATAATCACTTTTGTTTAAGTAATATACTAGAATTCTAAAAAGTTTGCTATTGATTGCATAGATTGGGAAGGCAAAAGAAAAAACAAAACCACAAACACAAACCCAAAGCCAGAACAAATAAAACACATTCTCTACTTCCCTAGAGACTGCCCCCCATCTGTGAGTAAAATTACGAGGGAAAGATTTAAGAGTTGGGACACGTACTGATGGGCTGAGTCTACACTGGCTCTTCCTGTCATACCATTCATAAAGAATCAGAAGGTACTCTTTAGCTAGAAGATAAGCTCTTTTTCCTGAGGTTTTTTTTTTTTTTTTTTTTTTTTTTGGGAGACGGAGTCTCGCTCTGTCGCCCAGGCTGGAGAGCAGTGGCGCGATCTCGGCTCACTGCAAGCTCCGCCTCCCGGGTTCACGCCATTCTCCTGCCTCAGCCTCTTGAGTAGCTGGGACTACAGGCGCTCGACACCGTGCCTGGCTAATTTTTTGTATTTTTAGTAGAGACGGGGTTTCACCGTGGTCTCGATCTCCTGACCTTGTGATCCGCCCGCCTCGGCCTCCCAAAGTGCTGGGATTACAGGCGTGAGCCACCGCGCCCGGCCTTTTTTTTTTTTTTTTTTAAATAAACTTAGCAACCATTCTACATAGTCATTACAATAAAGTTTGTTATCCTCTTCTAGGTGGGAAGCTCAGCAAACCTGTCTTTGTGCTCCTATTTCAGAGTTAATAACATTTTTAACTTTTTAGGCCTTTGGAGCCAAAAAGACAACTCTTTAATCAAGACATATGAACTAACTGATTTGCTTTCTTTTCCTTTGATCTTTATAGAGCTTGTAATTTTATTTTTTAATAATTTCTCTGTTAACTCAACTCATTATTTATTGCCTGCAATGATTATGAAACTATTTGATCTTCAAAGTGTAGAATGATACAGTATCTTTTGAATGAACTTCGCATTTGGCTTTTTAATCCTTCTTTATCTACTAATAACATATCTACTAATATACAAATACATTACAAGAACCCATTGGAATGTGGCTAAATTTGAATCGGAATCTTTCTTTTTACGTGACAAATGGTGCAAAATAATAAAGCCACCTAATCAAAGTTAGCAAAGATTAGTTTGCTAATATCATGTATTTTTCTAACTGAATATTCCTTTTTATGAATTACTCCAACAGTTTCATACAAACGATAGTACTACAGAAAGAGAATACAATGACTTCTTAAAAGAAATGCCATACTACATTCCATATTTGACAGCTATAGATTATTCATTAAATATAAATATGAATAAAATAAGTTTTTATAGAGTATCAAATAAGGACTCTTGCTAATTCAAGCCCAAATTGTTTCAGCCTACATGAACCTACATTACAAACCCATATTACAATGCCCAGACTACCAGCATTCATATGAATGTAGGGCAGTGAATTGTTTAGAAGTCAGATCTATTTTTCTTTCTCAATATAGGACATTTTTGTTTTAATAGTACACGGTGGGTGGCAGGGTGCTAACCTATGAATTCTCTGGGCTACAAAGCATGAAAGGACTTATGGGTCAGAGCACCTGTGTATGTTTGCTATTAAACATAAAGCTCACATAAAATGTTCTAGGCTATTTTGTGCCTTGTATAACTTTGAATATTTTTGTATGTCTTTGTATATCTTTGAATATTTGCTATCAATGACCTACGCCACAATAATTAGAGAACAAAGTTCTCAACTTCCAAGAAATATGCTCGATTATAAGCCTGACTTTTTCTTTATGAAAGAGAAAAATCAGGGAATGTTCAATTCAGATAGGAAGAGCAGGAAATCATTTTTAATAAGGTTTTTAAACTTTAAATGTAACCCCAAATAATAATAAACAGCATAAAATTGACTTCTATCTCCACTAGGTTGGTATGGTATATGTCTGACCCTTAAGAAACTGGATTCAAGAGGATAAAGTGAATCTTTAAAAGATGTAATTTCTCCTATTTTTGTGAAGATCTCAACTGAAGAGTCAATCCTCCATAAATACATCCCCTTGACACCCTGCTATGTAGGCCAATTGTTATCCTCCAAATGTAAATTGTCAAATGATCTAAATCACTTCATGAAACTTTAAAGCCAGACAGAAAACCACAGCAAAAAGGGGAAAAAAATCCAGGATTCAATTTACTTATATCTGGAGAACAACAATCTCTCTCCTTTCCTCCTTAGCGTCCATG
This sequence comes from Theropithecus gelada, assembly GCF_003255815.1. Lineage (NCBI taxonomy): Eukaryota > Metazoa > Chordata > Mammalia > Primates > Cercopithecidae > Theropithecus > Theropithecus gelada. The sequence goes on from NC_037670.1 coordinate 135,259,879, forward strand.
CTCATCCAAGCCACCAGCGTCTCCTTCCTGGACTCTTGCAGTCACCTCCTCACTAGTTTTCATGTCTCTCCTCTCCTCCATCTTTAGTCATTCTCCACACAACAGATCCAACCATGTCATCCTTCTGCCCTACTGAACATTTCCAGTGGATTCCCATCACAGTTAAAATACAAACTTCTTACTTTGGCTTACAAGTCCTGTATCTGAGATTCCCAGCCTTAACATTATGAACATTTTGAGTCAAACAATGAGTCAGGAGGTGCTTCTGAGCATTTTAGGATGTTTAGTAGCATCGCTGGCTTCCAGAAACTAGAGCTGGTAGCATCCATTTTGCTAATGTGACAACTAAAAATGTCACCAAACATTGCCAAATGTCCGGAGGGTGGGCCGGGGTGGTGGGGGGCGGTATGTGTGGATTGTTCCTTCTGGGAATTACTGTCTTATACCGTCTGGCCATGGCTACACGTTTGGCCTCATCGCCTCTTGCTCACTCCACTGAAACCACACGGGCCTTTTCAATGTTCCTCCAAGCATACCAAGGACCCTTCTAACTGTGGCTGTCGCTTCACTTGCTGTTCTCTGCTTGGAATGCTCTCTCTTCAGACTTATTTTCTAACCTAATTTATGTTCTGTATTCCTTTTTAAATGCCTTCTCTCTATTTAAAATAGCTCCTCCTGTCACACTCTACTCCTCAGCATACTTTTCTTCATAGTACTTAACTACCTTGGGTTTATAATCTATCCACTGTTTACTTGATGTTTTTGTCTGTCTTCCTCACTTAACTGCAAATTCCACGGAGGTAGAGATTTTAGCACCGTCTTCCTGATACCTAAAACTGTGCCTGTCTGTATTTTCAATACATACTCAATAAATATATACTGACTAAATGGATGAATGAGTATGGATTCTGGTAGTAGTCCTCTAGAATACCATGAACAATTTAGGGTTGCCATTTCCCTCATTTTGGTAACAGCATCATATACTATCGTAAATTGAAAAGGATTTCAAGTATCTTCAGGTAACACAGTCATTTTACAGATAAAAAAAATTGAGGCTTGGAGAGGTTAGTTTGTTAACAGCGCTAGACTTAGTTTGTGAAAATTGAGTCTAAACGCCAAACTGATAGGACTAACACATTTCAGGACTTCTTTTTATATTCTCCCTTGTGGACATTTTACCCATACTGATGGAAGCTTCTTTTACAATTACATTTTTAGAAAAAGTGGAATTCAATCTGGATATAGATATTGCATATAAGTAATACTATTTAAGAAGGCTATTTGTTGCTATCCTGATTAAGTGAAGACTATTTTGTCTTGCATACTTAGTAGGAAATTCAATCAGTAACATATCAGATTTTTTTAAATGATGGCTTAGATTCTGATTACAAACTAAAATATTTCAAAGATATTTTAGATATATCTGAAGTAGATATAAAGTACAGATATTTGGCTGACTTAGATATATGGCAGAAGCACTATCTGAATGGATTCATTTTACAGACTTTATAGACTGATTTGCATCAAAGCTACAAGACTATATGAAGGATAAATAGTATTGAAAGACACAGTATTTGGATTTGCCACAAGTTATGATTTTAACATGATTAGTAAGGTACAATCCTATCAACTCAACTCAGTCTACATTTATTTTTTAAAAATATCTAAAATGTACATGATTTTGGAGGGTTAAGGCAGATTAAAATTTTAAGTATGACAAAGCTTCTAACCTCAAAAACCTTATGTATAACAGATAAGTAAAGAAAAAATACCACAAAGCAAAATGTAATAAATGGTAGATTCAAAATATAATGATGATATTAACAGCCTACTATCAATTAATTATAGAAAAAATCATCTAATAAATGACAGTAAATTAGGTTTTGTGAAACAAACAAACAAACAAAAAAACATAAAGTATTTAAACCCAGATACCTAAAAGCCTGTACACTTAACTAAGGGTCCACACTCCTTTAAAAAAAAAAAAAAAAAGATTAATTCTGATTGGGCTGATCCTGATCTGGAAAATTAGAAAAATAAAATATAAATATGTCATGAATTTTAAAAAGATACATACATATATATATGTATAGTATCAAGGGTTCATGTTAGAAAAACCCTAAGTTCTTTGGTTTGTCTGAAATGTGGTTTAATGGAAACCACCATATGTAGGTTGTAGGTTGGGGATGGACCGTAGAGAGACTTTAAAAATCAATCTAAAAATATAGACTCTATTTTGTAGGCAATGGGGAATATCTGAAGGGTGTTAATAAAAAAGGTGACAACATTATACTTAATTATCCTCCTAAGACTAGCAGCCTGAGGGCCAAATGGACTCAGCTGAACAGCCAGCTACCGGTGAAAGCCATTCTTCAATGAATTCAATACAATTAGGCTCTCCCAGTGTGGCGCCCTTGCTTGCTACACATACCAGGCTAACACTGATTACAGGGACAATATCTGAGTATACGTGGTATGTGGCCGTGTATTTCTTCTGGGTAAATTTTACTGTGGTAAAAGCACTTACCATGAGATATACTCTCTCAACAGATTTTTAAGTGTAGGACACAATATTGTTGAGTATAGGTACAATGTTATATGTCAGATTTCTGAATCTCTAGATCTTATTCATCTTGCTTATCTGAAACTTTATGCCTGCAGATCATTTTCCCCTCCGTAAACTCCTGGCAACCACCATTCTACCCTTTGATTCTATTGATTTGACTATTTTAGATACCTCATATAAATGAAATCATGTAATGTTGGTTCGTCTTTTTGTGACTAGCTTATTTCACTTAGCATAATGTCCTCAAGTTCATCCATGTTGTTGTATATTGCAGGATTTCCTTCTTTTTAAGAATCGTATTCCATTGTATGTCTACACCACATTTTCTTTATCCATTCACCTGCTAACTGACATGTGGGTTGTTTCCATATGCTGTCTGATGTGAAAAGTGCTAAAATGAGCACAGGAGTGCACATATTTTTTTAAGATGCTGATGCTGGATCATACGGTAGCTCTATTTTTACTTTTTTGTAGGAACCTCCATACTGTTTTCTATAGTGGCTGTACTATTTTTGATTCCCACCGACAATGTTCAAGGGTTCCAATTTCTCCACGCCTTCACCAATATTCATTGCCTTTGTTTATTCAATAGCCATCTTCACAAGTGTGAGGTGATATCTCTTTGTGGTTTTGATTTGTATTTCTCTGATGATTTGTGACATTAAGCATTTTTTTCATATAAGTGGTCTGCCATGTGTATGTCTACTTTGGAGAAACATCTACTCAAGTCCTTAGCCCATTTTCTGATCAGGTTATCAATTTTTTGGTTTGTTTTACTATAGAGTTGTAGGAGTTCCTTATATATTTTAGAGATTACAATTCCTTATATATTTTAGAGACTAAAACCACATTTGCGGTTTGTATATGGATTAAGCCCAGATATATAGTTTGCAAATATTTTCTCCCATTCTACAGGTTGTGTTTTCATTCTGTTGATTGTTTCCTTTGCTCTGTAGAAGATTTTTAGTTGATATAGTGCCACTTGTTTATTTTTGTTTTGTTGACTGTACTTTTAGTGTCATATCCATGAAATCACTGCCAACACCAATATCATGAAGCTTTTCCCTATGTTTTCTTCTAGGAACTTTACTGTTTGGGGTTTTACATTGAAGTTTTTAATCCACTCAGAGTTGACTTTTGTGTATGGTACAAGATAAGGTGCCAATTCATTCTTTTGCATATGGATATCCAGTTTTCCTAACACCATTTTTTGAAGAGAATACCTTTCCCCATTGTATATTCTTGGCATCCTTTTCAAAGATCAGTTATATGCATGGATTTATTCCCAGGGTTTGTGTTCTGTTTTGTTCTATTCCCTGTCTATATGCTTGTTTTTATTTCAGTACCTTAAACAAAACATATTACTATAGCTTGCTTCTTACTGAGACCTAATTAAATGCAACTCACACCCTTGTTTTACGGGCTTGCCATAGAAGGATCACTAGGAAAGCAAAGTATGTAAGGACTTCAGCTTTACAGTTCGAGTGCGTCGTAGGTTAAACTGTGATTTGTCAGTGAAAGTGAGTCCAAGAGAGTCCTGTCTTACTTCTTAAGCACCAGAACCACATAATTACCATAATCTCTATATCTTCTGATTGGATGTCTATCTCATTTGAACAAAAGCAATCCTGCTTCACCCTTATCAAAAATCATCCCACTTAGATAATAAATGCTTACAATTATATTCTTTTCATGGTTACAAAATACCACTTTGATTAGATAAAATATGCTTACCATGGAAACCTCTACAATCACCTAAACCCTACTTACCATCTGCTGTCTCACTTAGTTATGTGTTCACATTTAGGGACCTGCCTTGCAGTTGTGTATCTATTACTGACAGGACTTCTCTCCTAGAAATGATCGACCTGACCATAACATGTAAAAAATAACAAGTTTTTGGGTCAAATCATTTCCAAGTCAAAATTTTGCACGATTCCCTTGTCATATGACTTCCATCCTCAGCACCACAATATTATCATTAATCGTTAAATCATTGTCACATCTGTGGTTGCCTTAGAGATTTATTAAGAATAACATACTAGGATTAGGAAAGTTTAAGTTTTTACTATCCTTAAAATTAGATTTTTGAAAACTGTCTTATCCCCATTAAAGAAAAAAATAAAAAGGATGAAGACACTCATTCTTTCCCTTTAATTTTTAGTTACATTTTTTTTTTTTCCTGAGTAGTTGTTTCGAATATATATAAGAAGATCTAGCTGGTCATGGGAGGTCTGTAAAGATTTTAGAGCAGGTAATATTCAAAACTAAAGGATAAATAGAACTTATCAGGTAAAGGGGTTTAGGAAAAGGCATTTTGGGCAGAAGGGAAGCACGTTCAACGGCAAAAGATGAGAGATCATAAAGTACATCATGGGTTAATATTAGAAGAAGCCTGAATTCTGTAGTTTGACTGGACTGTAGGTGTGATGGCGCATATGGTACCATACCTCAACAATTAGAAATCCTTCCATCCAATACAATCCAAACTGAGAGTTGTCAGCTTGATTTTTTTTTAAAGTTGGCAAAGGCATGGAATGTATCATACTCTCATTTCTTAATCATAACACTGAATTATAAAACATGTAATACACAATTTAGTTACCAATCTTTTGAGATAAGAAGTCATTCTCTTTGTGTATGAATCCATAAGCTGAAGTTCTGAAAAATCTTTCTGTCACATACCACACCCATACTAGACTATTTACAACTGCCAGTTTCAGTTTCTCTGCATTGGAATGAAAAAGATATTTGTGACAAAATCTGAGTACAGAATGATTCTAGATTTTTACAAATTTTTCCCCAGCCTTTCACAGTTATCGCACCGCATTTGACAGCCATTTAAAAAAAGAAAACTCATTAAAAGTTAGTCTTTCAAAACATTTGACTGTTTTTTTCTTACTCATGTTTCATATATTTAATTACATTAGATTGCTACAATAATAGGTACAACTAGCATGTTTGAGAATAATCACCATTGATTTTTTAATGCAAACATTTTAGCTGGTGGAAACAAAAGAATATAGTATGCCTACTGAGTAATCTTTTAGCTGTGAGCATTCTAGGTCACAGACCTCAGACAAATGTTGTACAGAAGAATAAAGAGAGTGTTTGAATTAATCAAGCTGGTCTAGGTGAAGAATCTATTTACGACAGCATTTGTTTAGTTCCATGTGACAGAATAAAATGCAAGATAGGCAAATGCAACCCTAGTGAAAACGAGGTTAGAAAAGAGAACCAAATGAGCACTGTGTGCCAGGCTACAAAATTAGGGGGGTTATTTGGAAAATCAGTATGAGCAGTGCTTCAGAACATGGACTCTGGATGGAGGTAAATTGCGTAGGTTTGAAAGCCACCTCTCCGCTTGGCCATATGATGGTGGGCAAGTTATTTAACCACTACTTAATGATTTAATTAATTTATAATTGTGAAAAAAAAAAGACCATACCAAAATAACCAGACTTATCTGCTTTAGGGATACATGAGTTAATATTGTGAAGTGCTTAGGACAGTGCCTGGTCAAAGTAAACACTCAATTAATGTCAGTTTTATGATTATACTAATGTGATGACTGATAGTGAAGCCAGATACTTCCCTGATCCCTTTGCGAGCCTTGCAACAGGGGTGCCTTGCTTACTCAGTCCATAGCTCTCAACCACTTGCAGGAGGGGGAGCACAGCTGAGCAGGTGCAGGAGCTGGGTTGAGCACTTTCGGGTGCTGGCAGGAGCAAAACTCCGTGAGGGACCTGCAGCAGCATTAGGCAAGGGTGAGGTGGGGGTGCCCATGACCCCTGAAGCCCCAGAAGGAGTGTTACATATAGTAACACTTTAGTTTTGCCATTTGTGGATGGCTTAAGTGGTAACAGATCAGTGGAGGGTCAGTGTGACAGTCTTTTGCATCCACACTTGTGGCACCTGAGTTTTTGTCCAGCATCCAGGAGGAATGAGGTCACATGAATGAACTGGATTTCGTAAATGTAGGGGCTCTCAGTGTGAAGGGGAGCTGAAAGGAGGAAGAACAGGAAGGTAATCTTTTCCTGAAGTCCAGCTGTGCCTGACCGGACTCCTCTCTGAAGCTATGCCATCAAGCTATCCCTCTGAAGTCAAGTTGCTTCTCTTCAATGTCAAACTGTAGTCTCCAATGTCCAACTGCTTCTCCTCCTTTCTCCTGGTTGAGTCTGGGGTTTTTATGGGCACATGATGGGGGGTGGGGCGGGCCATGGGTGGTTTTGGAAAAGGCAACATTCAAGTGGGAAAACAGGGACATAAGTTCTCACTTTGGGCTGTGGTATCAGGCTGTTTGGCTTGAGGGTGGGGCCCTCACTAGGGACCTACTCTCTTCTGCCCAGAATTTACCTGCCTCCTGTCCCTATCAATAGTTTCTAGATTTACTGTTCCAAGGAATAATCATGAGTTCATATATATAAAATACTTGGACCAGTACTTGGTATATAGTAAAAATTTTATATTCATTTGTTGTTGTTATCATGAGCAATTTAAATGTTTTAAATGGGAGTACTCAGATTTGCATTTCAGAAGCAACCATGCCAACAGTGAGTGGGGGAATTAGTGGTGGGGTGGAATGCTTCAGAAGTTATTGGTGCTAAGCTAGGATATTCCCAGGGTGGATAGGTAGAAGAAAGGTAGGAGACAAGCCTTACTCATGTGAGAGAATGGTCAGTACTTGCTGCTTGGCTGGATATGGCTCATGAGCAAGAGGGAGGAGTTAAAGACATTCATCATGGATAGATTTTTCTCTTGGTTGCACTCAAGTATTATGTAGTTTTTGGTTTATGGGTAAACTCAGGAAAGAAGCAAGAAATTTAGAGCAGATATTTCTAAGAAATTCAAAAAATCAGCTACAAAGGGAAGAAAAGATTTTTATAAACAGTATCTCTGCATCCAGCAAACTCAGTGTCCAGAAAAATCTGACCCCTTTCTTATTAAACCATCAAACTTCTCTCTCCCCTTCAAAATTATTTATAGTTTAGTATCACTACACCACGCAGGTATACTTTGAAGATCTAGGCATGAGAAGTCTTGTGGAATAATTCTTTGAACATCTTTCCTTTAACATGAACTTGCTGGATAACTGATTTAGCATTCACTCTACTGAGAAAACTCTGTATAACAAAGTTGCCTAGTAAAATCATTAGGCTCCCTCTGTTGAAATGTAAAAGGCTTTGAGGATGTTTCAGACTTTTCTGTGTATAATCTTGCTTGGAAGTGGGAATATATTGATACTAAAAATGTATTTAAAGTTTCCCCAAATCATGCAGCGTGAGAAAGTTACCATATCTTTAAAGAACTGTCTCTACTGTACAAAAGACAAACATCAATTTTTGATTAAATAGATAACTATATTTATGCTTTCAACTATTTATGCTTAGAAGTCTTTTCAGATGTGTTTGGTTTCTTTTGTGTTTTAGAAGGTTTAAATAACAAGGATAACAATGTAATAGAATAAAGCTGTATCTATGAAATAAATGAGTTCACAAATGAAATTTAAATTCACAGTTCACTTAATTTAATAGTTATTTATTGAGTGCCTTGCAGGTGCCATGCAGTAGGATGCAAAAATATGTAAAAACCGATACACTCTCAGGGAACTTCAAATTTAGTAGGAAAGACGGACATTAATCAAGTCATCATTCAAAAATGTAATATCATAGCTGTGCTAAAGACCATGAAAAAAAGGTACAAGAAGCAAAAAATGCTTATAATAGGGGAATCTGACCTAGTCAGAGAGAGTGGAGAGAGCTACACAGGCAAGGAAAGCAAAGTTTCAGGCAGATTGAGAGCATATGTAAAGATCCCATGTTCAAAAGAAACCTAGCGCATTTGAGAAACCGAAAGGCCAGAGTGGCACAAAGGCAAAGGCAAAGGCAGTAGGAACGCAGTATGAAATGAGGCAGGAGTAGTGAGCTGGGACCAAACTGTACTGCACTTTGCTGGAAGAACAAAGGATCTTAGTCCAGTGGTATTATTTAATCAACTGGTTAGGTGCCTAAATAAATAGTTTAGTCAAGACAGTTCAAACAATTGCTTATTGCGCCACAAGAGACATGAGTTCATTTTACATAGAAATTCAGTGACTGATGGCCCTAAAATAAATGCCTTATAAGCCAGACAATGTAGCATGGCAGGGTGTAATGAAGTTACATGACTTTCACCTAAAGGTACTTGAGAAAACTTCTAATGCATTGAAAGCAAGAGAACAGTGCTGTAAGATGATTCTATTTTTGCTGCCCAGGAAACATCAGGCTAGGCTATATTAAGGTCAAATTTTGAGGAAGGAAACATTCATGTTTACAGGCTTTTTTTGTGTGTGTGAACTTACTTCCCTCTCTCAGAGGCTACTCTCTGGGCTTAACAAAAACTCTCTCCACTTTCAGGCCCTCTTGAGTTGAGCACCTCCCTATCCAACAACCCTCTCACTTCATTCATCTAGCCATTTCATCCATCTCTATCCTCTACCTGCAATGGGCTCATAAACCTACCTACCATTCCCACCATTCGTTAAAGTATATCTGTACTCTCCAAGAGAAGGGAAGGGATTCTTACTTCTGTGAGTTAGAAAAGCATCAGTGTTAAACAGAAGAGAGAGAGAGAGAGAGAGAGAGAACTTTTAAGTACAGAAACTTCAGTTAAGCCTTATGGTAGGCTTAGGCAGGGAGGCTAGACATGATAGGTTATTTCGGAGTAAGTAAACCAGGCATGAAAACACAGGATACAGGAATGATGCATGCTAGGCTTGGGATGAGGCATGAAACACTAAGGGAAAATTTAAAGTAGCATAAATGCAACAAAGAGCATTCACAGTAAGAGTAGTGATAAAAGTAAAATTAAGAGAGCAAGATCTTAAAGAGCCCTAAAAACTAAGGTGAGAAGTTTCATTTTTCCTCTCTTGATAGCTGAGATGAACTAGAAATCTGCATTCAGCAAAGTAACTTGATGAGAGTTGCATTTTAATCAAATTAATAAAATGAATCTTGTAGTGTTTATGTACTCATTCAATGACTATTGATTCAATTCCTACCATGTGGTGAAATGTAGCGCTAGATGCTAGGATTGTAGACAAAACCAGGAAGGGAAATTTTCATTAATATAAATGTTGAATTTTGATGTAGGATGGCAACAGTGTGAAAAGAAAGGAAGAATCAGAGAGACTTTGACATTGTTATCATATTATTATATATTAGTCACTGAGTCAAAAGAAGGGAATCAAAGCTGACTCCACAGTTTGAAGTCTGCAGGATGAAAAAATTGGGTTGCATTTGGGGGGAAGGTGATGACACCTATCTATGAAATGTTGAGTTTGAAGTAAGTGATTTCGTCAAGTGGAAAGGTACCATGGACAGATGAAGTTCATATGTGAGACCTGATAATTCTCTCTTCTCACTCATTATTTTTAGTTGACAACTCATAATTGTAAAACCCTGGTATTTGCGACACGTAATACTATGCTCAGCCATTGGGGAAGATATTTTTATCTAGGAGAAGTCTGTATATAAATATTCTCCCTGTATGTTAATGTTATTGTGATTGAACAGAGAAGGTAGCAAATGGGAGGGTTGCAGGATGTGGGATAAAACAAGATATTTAGAAAAGAACATTATAATTTACTCTTCAATATATGTGAAGCGTGTTTACAAATATATATAATCACATATATGTATGTATATAAATAAATGTGTTTATATATACACACGTACACATATAAAAACATATATACAGAAGTGTGTATGCATAGTTCTTCTTATGGAAATGTGGATAATGGAGTTCTCAGAATCAAGAAATAGAAGACACACATGCATTTATTAAAACATTGTGCAAGCAAACCACTGATCATTCCATATATAAATTTAGAAGGAATTTTTGAATGCTTTTTTAGTTTTTAAACAAATGATAAAGATGAACAACCAGACATTAAAATGAGAATACATAGACAGTTAAAAAAAGGAAATTACATAACCAAAAATTGTGTGCATTCTCATAGTCATTTATCTAAGCTATCTTGTATAGTAAGAAGTTTACATCTAAAAGATAAAAGTTACAAAAATGTGTGCATTCAAATTCAGCTTTAAAAGTGAAATTAAAAATACATTACAAAATGTCAATTAAAAGGCATTAATTTACGCTAAAATTGCCTTTCCCTCCCAGGGCTTTTAAATACTCAGCAAACTTTATTTTAGCTAATTTCAATAATGTGGAAATTATTCTGTCTTCATGAACATGAAAACAGAAGAATAAATATTAAATGACTTGTCTTTGTTTAAATAGTAAATCAAAACTGTACAAATAAAAAGATTCGTACTCAAATGTGTAAATGCTAAGAACTCGTAACAAACCAAGTTGGCTAAAAAGAGGCTGAAACAGGAGTTTTAAAAAATCATCTGGGGGTCAGGTATGAAACTCATGGCACTGAACAGAATTGCAAATGTTTTTCCTTTCCCATCTCGACAGCAATATACCTATTCTCTGCTTCTGGCAACACAAACAACATATTTTCTCTAGCTTTACCCATATTTATCAAGGAAGAAAGAGACAACTATTACTGCTATCTACTTTAACCTGTCTAATCTTTCAATTCCTATTCAAGATTTCCTGGAAAATTCATGTATGTATTTCAAGCTTTTGATGGGACAGTAAGTATGTATCAAAATAATTTCCTCTATGGAAATTGCGGTAAATACATTGAGAATTTTCTCCTTCTAAAAGGTAGAAGGAGTTCCGAGAGGAAGAAACTTCCTATAGTACTTGCACTGTTTAAGAAAATATTGATTAGGCATATACATTCCAAAGGTGTCTGTCTTGCCTTAAGTGAGAGACTTCTTTCCAGTATCCAGTTATAATGGCAAAGGAGAAACAAATAAACAAACCAAAGACAAAAAACAAAACAAAACAAAAACTCTCAAACACATTGTAAATGAAAGAAGGCAAGTTATCTATCTCTATCTCCTCCTTGCCCTTTTTTTTAGTAGGCAATTTGGCTGTACCTATCAGAATCTTACGGCCAGTAAATTTACAATTTTATTCAGCAAAAATAATTGCAAAACACATAAGAACATGTGTATGAGAATGATCCCTACAGCATTGTTTGTAACAGCCAAAAATGTAAACACAATGTAAGTGTTCAAGTAAGTAACTTAAAAATTATAATACATTCAAGCTGTGGGACGCTGGGCAGAGATAATAAATAATTAGTTAAATTGTGGTGAAAATGTTTGTGATGGATCTCAGACTGGAAATAACACATTAAAGAAAATCCAAGCTCTAGATTAAAACACACACACACACACACACACACAAATAAGCATAAAGGTACATGTATGTTTCTGTGAGCATTAAAAATTATAGAAGGAGACACACACGTTTAAAGTTTTTTTTTTTTACTTCACGAGGGTAGGATAATGGGGCAGTTTTACAAAGAGAAACCCTGATCTTTATAAAATTCAGTATTTGGGTTTTTATGTACAATGCCCATGTAAAAACAAGAAAGCAAACACAAAGTTTGACTAAATGCCAGTGGCTTTGTGAAAAGTAGTTGCTACTTGCTCCTAGGTTGATAATCAAGGTCTACATCTAGCCTGAAAGTAAAGTAGCAACCTCTCTTACTGATCAGGAACTGACTCCTGAGATACCAAAGCTGGATCCCCTTCCAACCCACACTGTGAGAACTTGTGATTTTGCATCTCCTCAGCAACTACAACTCCCAGTATGCAGAACGGCAGAAACGACAGACATGGCTAGAGAGGGAACGGATAGTGGCAAATGACATTGTGGAAGGTGGAGATCATCTCATGATAAAGATAGATAAGTGAAGAGTAGTCAAGAAGAACCCTGGGAACATTAAACTTTGGAAGTTGTAGTTTCCATGCTTTGTTGTCAAATAAAATATAAAGTCTGACTTAGGATTACTAGGACACGTTTGGTCTTTCTTATAATTAGTTAAGAGGAAAATAGGAGCAGTTTTCTCCCTTCCGTCCAGGAAGGTACCAGTAGACTAATAACCACTGTGTATTGGACAATAGTTAAGAGGCTACATACATACCCTGCCCTTAAGATATGAGAATGAGATTTGATGCACACCAAGGGATCGAAAGCAAACTAATACTTTGTTGGCTGGCAAATGCCAAGGAGCTAAATGTGACCTTTCTCAAGAATTCACAAAGCAATTGGCATCGGTGAAGACATTCAGGTATGTAAGAGCAGAAAGGGGTTAAAATCTAAAACATAGAAGGAACTCATACAACTCAATAGCAAAAAAAAAAAAAAAAAAAATTCGATTAATAAATGAACAAAGGACCTGCATAGACATTTTTCCAAAGAAGATACACAGACGTGCAACAGGTATATGAGGAAACTTTAAAAACTTCGTGGAAAATATGAATTAAAAGATAAAAATTTTAAAATATACAAACTTATTTTTCAACATAAGCTCCATCAAGGTCAAGGCAACTTTCTAAGTAATGATACCAGCCATTTACTTGATCCCTGAAGATCTGAGGGTCCTGGGAATTTAACCATGCCCATGAAGCCTTTTTTACATTATTAACTGAGGAAAAATTGGGGTCCTTTAACATTTTTTAACATTAGGAAACGAAAAGAAGTCAGAGGGAGCAAAATGAAGATCGTAAAGTAGATGCTTAATGACCTCCCATTGAAACTCACAAAATTGCCCTTGTTTGAGGAAAGCAGAAGCACTGTTGTGGTGGAGGAGGGATCTCAGGTAAAATTTTCTCAGGTTTTTTTTTTTTTGCTAATACTTTGGCAAACTTTCTCAACACATTTTCATAATAAACAGATATTATCATTGTTTTGGCCCTCCAGAAAGTCAAACAGCAAAATGTCTTGAGCATTTGAAAAAACTGTTGCCATGACCTTTTTGCTCTTGACCAGCCTGCTTTTGCTCCTCCTGGACCATGTCCACGGTTGGTAGCCATTGCTTTGACTGTGCTTTGTCTTCAGGATCACGCTGGTAAAGCGATGTTTCATCTTCTGTTATAATTCTTTGAAGAAATGCTTCGGGATCCTGATCTTACTCATTTAAAATTTCCATTGAAAGCTCTGCTGTTGTCTGCAGCTGATCTGGGAGCAATGGTTTTGGCATCCATCACATGGAGAGTTTGCTCAACTTTAATTTTCAGTCAGAATTGAGTGAGCTCAACCAATTGCATGTGACATCTATGATGCTGACTACTGTTTCTACTGTTAATCATCAGTCCTCTTCATTTAGGGCATAAACGAAGTTAATTTTTCTTCACAAATTGATGTGGATGGTCTGCTGCTGTGGGTTTCACTTTCAACATTGTCTTGTCCTGTCTTAAAATGAGTTACCATTTGTAAATTGCTGATTTCTTTGGGACACTGTCCCCACAAACTTTTCATAAAGCACCAATGATTTCACCATTCTTCCACCCAACCTTTACCATAAATGTGATGTTGTTCCTGCTTCAATTTTAGCAAAATTCATGTTGCTCTTTTCAAAGTGATGTCTTATTCTTCTCAATGCCTCAAACTAAGTTCTGTCAGACACATTACAGCAAATTTAGTATGAGTTTAATTTGGTACAAAAGTTTTTCAAATCTGTGCATTTTTTTATAATAAATACATTCCATGAACTTTTTGAAGACCTCGTATATGAAAACACAATCAAAATCACTAATCATCAACAAAATGCAAATGATAACCACAAGACAGCACCTCATACCTATTAGGATGACTTATCAAAGACAAAAGATAACAAGTGTTGGTGATGGTGAGGAGGAAAGGGAACCCTTGTACACTTGGTGGGAATGTAAATTAGTACTGGTATTATGGAGAACAGTATGGCGGTTTCTGAAAAAAATTAAAAACAGAACTATCATACAACCCAGCCATCCTATTCCTGGGTATATATCCAAAGGAAATGAAATCAGTATTTTAAGAGATATCTGCACCCCCGTGTTCACTGTAGCATTATTCCTAATAGCCAACATATGGAAACAACTTAAGTGTCCATCTATAGATTATCAGATAAACAAAATGTGATGCACTTGTGTGCACACGCGCCCTCACACACCACACACACACACACACACAAATATTATTCAGCCATAAAAAAGGAGGAAATCCTGCTATTTGTGACAACATGAATGAATCTGAAAGACATTATGCTACATGAAATAAGTCTGACACAGAAAGACAAATACTGCATAATATTACTTATATGTGGAATCTAAAATAGTCAAATTCATAGAAGAAGAGAGTAGAATCATGGTTGTCAGGGCTGGGAGGGTAGAGGAAATGGGGAGATGTTGGTCTAAGGGTACAAAGTTGCAGTTGTAAGATGAACAAGTTCTGAAGATCTTATGCATAGCATGGCAACTACAGTTATTAATGCCTGTATTAATACCTTACTTGAAACTTATTCAGATAATAGAATTTAAGTGTAATCGCTGAGGATCCTCTCCCCACATACAGTAACTACAGTGACATATGTATTAATTAATTTGACTGGTAATCAATATACAACATGTATGTATGTCAAATCATCACACTGTACATTTTGAATGTACATGACTTTTATTTCAAATGTTTTAAAATTAAAAAATACAATATAATACAGCAAAAAAGAGAGAGAGAAAACTGTTGACAGACTTTAGAAAAGCTTTAAGGATGAAAAATTTAACACATTGGAGGCTATTTGTGAAAATCATGCCATCTCCTGAGACATCCTATCAGATAATCTGAGTAGTAAATTAAAGACTAATAAGGCATTTCCTAGCTAGTGTAAGGTTTAGTATTTAACACAGCCAATACTTTTCTAATTCTGCAAACATGTTTATTAAAAGATTCACATCACATTCAATGGCCATATCTACATCCTTGATGTGGATATGTGGAGTTTTTAGGCTAATCAATTGCAAAAAATAAAAAGAATTAAAGAATTAAAAATCATTGCTTTGTTGTATGATTTAGTCATGTAAAAGTAACAGGACACTGCAGTCACTGTGATGACACTGGTAGTTGAAATGCAGCTTTTGACAACATAAAGTGTTTCTGTCTGAATGCTTGTAATGCAATCATGAATTTTCTCTCTTGGAAATGGTGATTCTTTGAAGCAGACTCATATGGATTTCAAAGAAAAATTTTAACATTTTGTCTACTTTTTCTGTTCCAAAAGACATAGAGAAAATGCATCTGGTGTTTCTGTCTTCTCTTTTGTGCTATTACAGAATGGATAAGCCATTCTATTATTATATAAAAGAGGTGGGACATCATTGGGATAGAAAATTTACAACAGAGAGTAAAAGTGAATATTTGAAGATGTGACAAGCCAATTCAAGTTCTGTTAGAAAATGGGACCAAAACCATTAATACACCCTCCTATTTTTTAACTCTCCTACACTGCTTCCTTCCTCCATTCCCCCACAGATGCACATATAGAACCAAAGTCTGGCAGGAATGCCAAATAATTGCATGAGCAAAAATAATGTATGTTTTCTTTGCTTGTGGCAGTTTTATTACCATCAACTTGCTAATTTTATATTTCATAGTTTACTGGTAAACTTTTACTATGTGTAAGGCTGATTTAAAACAAAATGTCAATCAAAGTTTCTATATTTGAAATACTATAGTTGGTAATACATTAATGGTTCTCAAAAACATATTTTCTGTTAATAGATTAGTCATCACAAAATGAATCACAAAAAAAGATGTTTGTAGTTCGTATCGTGGCCTCTCTAAAAGATAAATCCACATTCTAATCCCCAGAACCTATGAAGGTGATGTTATTTGGAAAACGGGCCTCTATAGGTGTAACTAAATTAAAGATTTCAAGAAGAGATCATCCTGGATTTTCTGGGTGGGCCCTACATTCAATGATTAGTATCCATGTGACAAAAAAGCACACGTGGGAGAGACAAGTAGGAAAGAGAAGTCACATAAAGATGGACACGGAGAATGAGTGATACATCCTCAAGCTCAAGAATGCTGATGGCCACAAGAAGCTGGAAGAGGCAAGGAAGGGAATCTCTGGAGGGAGCACAGCCCTTTCAATACCAGACTTCTGGCTTCTAGAACTGTGAGAATAAACAACTGGTGTTTTAAGCCAACAAGTTTGTGGTAATTTGTTATGACAGCCTCAGAACACCAATACTACATTTTTTTTTTTCTTTTCATGCCTTTCCTATCATTCAAAGGTTAAAAATAATAACAATAATCACACCCACTGAACACCATCTGCACGTCAAAATAGTGATACATTTCTTACAGTCTTCTTCTTCAACCTTTTTAAGGATTCTGTGAAGATGACATTATTATTAACTCATATTTGTTGATGAAGAAACTGAGAACTAGGATTCAGTCCCAAGTAGATTTGACTCCAGTCCATGCTCCTCCAGTAAAAATAGGAAGGAAAGAAGAATATAAAGTAAATAAATCCTTCTTTGCTTGCGTGTACATTCTAAAAGTCCCTGGAAGGAAGGCAAAGAACAGGGAGATGGGAAACAAGGTGGACAGGTCTCTTCTGCTGTACTACAGTTTTTAAAATTTCTGAACCATGTTCATGTATTATCTACTCAAAAATAAATTACAAAAGAAAAACATCGGCTGGGTGGGGTGGCTCAAGCCTGTAATCCCAGCACTTTGGGAGGCTGAGACGGGCGGATCACGAGGTCAGGAGATCGAGACTATCCTGGCTAACACGGTGAAACCCCGCCTCTACTAAAAAAATACAAACAACTAGCCAGGTGAGGTGGCCGGTGCCTGTAGTCCCAGCTACTCGGGAGGCTGAGGCAGGAGAATGGCGTAAACCAAGGAGACAGAGCTTGCAGTGAGCTGAGATCCGGCCACTGCACTCCAGCCTGGGCCACAGAGCGAGACTCTGTCTCAAAAATAAAAAAAATAAAAAAATAAAAATAAAAATAAAAAAAAGAAAAACATCAGTTGCCTGGTAAAAAGAAGCTTATAAATT
Organism: Theropithecus gelada; assembly: GCF_003255815.1. Taxonomy (NCBI): domain Eukaryota; kingdom Metazoa; phylum Chordata; class Mammalia; order Primates; family Cercopithecidae; genus Theropithecus; species Theropithecus gelada. The sequence continues at coordinate 135,277,404 of NC_037670.1, forward strand.
CCCAATTGGATAATAAGAAATTAGTGAAAATATTATAAATTTATGGGCAGAATGAACAACTTTGAGAATACTGCTAAAATTATATCAGGCTTAGAAAAATATGTCAAGAAATTATTAGGTAACTACTAGACTGCTGCTCAAATAAAAGTCAGTCCCTTCTTATAATATTTCCTAAGTCTCCCACCTTCTACTTCACTTAGAAGCATCCACTTTACCACCGACAACAGGCCAAGAGTAGACGAAATTAACGAAATATCCCAATGTTCAATGTACAAGTCTCTCCTTCAGGAATTTCTTTCCTTTCCTATTTGTTGTAGTTATTCAAAGTTTGATAATATAGCCAAATATAGTGTAGACCATTAGATGTCTCAAAACACAGATTATGAAATTATTACCAAGCGAGCTATAAATTCTTATTTATTGATGATATTTAAGAAAATGAAGAAATTTTTTTGTTTCAAGTGATTTGCATTTAGACTGAGTTAGAAGAATGAAGTAATCATGATCTCTGATGGCATTCCTGAACTTACAGTTCTAAAACTTTAGTGCCTTTCATCATAATCTCCTTATTTAAGATGTGTGAGCTACAAAAATACCAAAAGAAATAGGATTTTCTTTTCTTTTTTTTTGAAATGGAGTTTCACTCTTGTTGCCCAGGGTGGAGTGCAATGGCATGATCTCGGCTTACTGCAACCTCTGCCTCCCGGGTTCAAGCGATTCTCCTGCCTCAGCCTCCCAAGAAGCTGGGATTACAGGTGTGCACCACCATATATGGCTAATTTTTGTATTTTTAGTAGAGACGGGGTTTCACCATGTTGGCCAGGCTTTTCTTGAACTCCTGACCTCGTGATCCGCCCACCTCGGCCTCTCAAAGTGGTGGGATTAAAGGCGTGAGCCACTGCACCTGACCCCAGAAACAGGATTTCATTGTTGCATTACTCTTCTTTACATCACTCTTCTTGTCATTAAAAATAATTTCTCTAATAATTTAAAAAATATTAAGAAAATAAGTCTTTATAAAAATAGTGACTCAGTTTTCATTGTTATCAATTAGCATTTTATCAAATCTTCACAACTATTCTATATGTCAATAGAAATTGATGGTTCATCTTTGCCAGAGACACACACAAACCCCAAAAGATAATTGAGTAGAGTGAACACCAATAAAATCTAGGTCAAACTTAATAACCTTCAAACAGCAGCAGCCACAGTGCATACTAAATGTACCAACCATGAACTAGACGTTTTGATGAAGTCAAAACCAATTCACGGCCGCCTGAGGATGATCCATTTCCATATGCTGACTTTTGCATGACTTTTCCTTTTCAGTATATTTACTTCCAAATGTAACTTTTATTTCACTACTTTAAGTGTTTAAAATGACAAGTTGAATCCTGGTAATTAATTTCTGCTTGACTTTTCCTAATATGACTCACCAAATTAAGCCATAAGAGACAGAAATTGGCAGAGATAGAAACTTGTGGTTAAGGTATAATGAACTGAAACTTTCAAATAACCAGGATTTCAATAGTAGAAATCACCAATGAAACTTAGAGCAGAATCAGCAAATTATACTGAGCCTATGCCAACCAAGACCTTTCTCATAGAGACTCGACTTGTTTTCAGGATCATTTATATTTAATTCTATGGAGCAATGAGGGTATGCTTTCAAGCACCCTAAAGTTGACAAGTGCTTCTGCAAAATATTTTCCTCATTGTTTGTTCCTCATTTGCACACTGGAGAGGAGACTGAAACAGAAATTCTCTTTAAAAAAGGGTTTTGAAATGTGCACATTTTCTTCAATCAAATTCACTGATTTCTTGAAAAAAAATATTCAGAGTACTATTGTGAGCTAAGGCATCAGGGAAGATAAACATAAAGTAAGTGTGATTGTTGTATTAACCAAGTGTCAACTTGATTGGATTGAAGGATGCAAAATAGTGTTCCTGGGTGTGTCTATGAGGGGGTTGCCGCAGGAGATTAACATTTGAGTCAGTGGACTGGGAGAGGCAGGCCCATCCTCAAACTGGCTGAGCACTACGTAATGAACTGCCAGCTTGGCTAGAATAAAGCAAGCAGAAGTTCTGAAGACTTGGCTTGCTGAGTGTTCTGGCCTTCATCTTCTGTGCTGGATGCTTCCTGCCCTCGAACATCAGACTCCAAGTTCTTCAGTTCTTGGACTCTTGGACTTGTATCAGTGATTTGCCAGGGGCTCTCGGGCCTTTGGCTATAGACTGAAGGCTGCACTGTTGGCTTCCCTGCTTTTGAGGTTTTGGGACTCAGACTGGCTTCCTTGCTCCTCGGCTTGCAGACAGCCTATCGTGGCCTATTGTGTCCATCACACCTTGCGATTATGTGAGTCAATACTCTTTAATAAACTCCCCATTTGTATATACATGTATCCTATTAGTTCTGTCCCTTTAGGGAACCCTAATACAATAGGTTTCTCCTTTCCAGATGTATGCACCCTAGGTAGGGACACAGAGAGATGTGGTAAGTGACAGTGAAATGTGATGTACCAGGTGCCTATGGAGAACAGGGTTACTGATTTATTCTGGGGAATTAGGAAACATTTCACAGATGTCTTTGAGATAGAAGGCCATTGAAGAGCTAATGCTTTAAAGTTTTTGAAAGTGATTTGGTTTTTTGCTTTTTTCAGAAGGAGTTTCCCTTAGTATGCTCTGTATTTTTGACATTATTGTGAGGTTTCTGTTAATTTGAAAGTCCTAATGCTGGGAATGGATGTTATGTGTTTCCACATTTTTGAAATAATATATTTATATGCTTTACCAAGCTTCTGTGTATCATTTTCTTTGTATATTTTAAGAAAGCAATGATCACTATGGGGTATGTCCCACTAATAATTACAGTTCTTATTCATGATACTTCTTTGTCCCAATAACTGGCAGGAATTTTTTAAAACATTATTTTGAGATAATTTTAGATTTACAGAGGAGTTACAAAAATAGCTGAGTTCGCATACACCTTTCACCCAGCTTTCCCCAATGTTAACATCTTACATAACCATAGCACAATTGTCAAAACTAAGAAATTAACATTGGCTTAACACTACAGACTTTATTTAGATTTCGTCGCTTTTTGCTGTGAAGTCCTTTTTCTTTTCTGAGATCATGACTTTAAAAAAAAAAAATAATTTACTGAATGACCAGTTATTTAAGAGAGAAAAAAAGAATAAGAATTAGAACTGTCAGCTTCTTAAATGAGACAGTCATGTTGAATAATATTTTTGTTTATGTTTTGAAGCATTTAAGTGAGATAAGTTTGTTCAATATTATTTTATATGCTACTCATTGTATAACATTGGCTGAACTCTGACAAATAGTAGCTACACAAAAATACATTTTTTCATGATTCAGTTCTCTACACTTCACTGTTTTAAAACTGAAGGTGGTTCTTTACCTTGGGGATGGAAGGGTCAATTCCATCTATGAGGTTTCTCAAGACAGTGGCATCTATAAATTCCCTTCTCTAGTGGGAGAGTCGTAGCTGCAGGCACTTATATTGAGATGTTCATCTGCTAGAAACAGAAGCTCTTCCACCATCTAACATCAAAGCAAGAGGTGATGTGTCATAGGGATCACTGGACGTACATCATTATTCCTCTGCATTATTTCTTATCTAATTAGCCAATAGAGACAAGGTGTTTTATTCAAATTACCCTCCCTTTGAGGGATTTCACTGTAAAGTGCACATACGAATTCTAGTAAACCAGGCCAAGGAGAGAAATGCCTGAGATAACACTCCCCTGCTTGTTTCTTCTGTTCTCCTATTCAGACTGGAAGCATTGGCTGGGATCATATTATGTTTTCATCGATTCAGTGATGTGAAAGCTTGGATCTTGGAATAACAAATGTGCTTAACTACCCATGGCATACCACAAAGAACATTATTTTGACATATATGAAAACTGGAAATATAAATTGCTCTGGCACAAGGAGGATACTCTATCTCTCCTAGAAGTTAACAGCAGACTACTCCAACATAACTTGTCAGAGCACTGCATTTTAATAATTCTCCAGAGTCCTTGGCATTAGTCAGAAATTATCTTTTCTTGCAGTGTCATGTCTAACGTCAGTGTACTGCAAAGAGCTTGCACCACTGCTAGAACTTGTATCCTTATTATAGATTTGGTTCATTAGCTAGAAAAAAACATTAACAGCCACAGTATTTCTTTCCATTAAGAATAAGCTTCAGCTAGTGTGTTTCACAACTCTCATATGACAGAGTGCCAAGATGCTACAAAAACAAAAATTTCACTTTGCTTTGAAAATAGAAGCACTTAAAGAACTGTAGAAATAGCTGTTACCGATTTAAGAGGTCATTGGAAAGACCAGTGGTCTGGAGAAAACGTATATGGCAATGTTTGTAAACTGTAAAGAATTATGCACACATCAGGCTTAAGTGCAATTCTACTTCTTTATATCTTCCACAAATGCTTGCATATAACAATACTAAGGGCCGGGCGCGGTGGCTCAAGCCTGTAATCCCAGCACTTTGGGAGGCCGAGATGGGCGGATCACGAGGTCAGGAGATCGAGACCATCCTGGCTAACACGGTGAAACCCCGTCTCTACTAAGAAATACAAAAAATAGCCGGGTGAGGTGGCGGGCACCTGTAGTCCCAGCTACTCGGGAGGCTGAGGCCGGAGAATGGCGTGAACCCGGGAGGCGGAGCTTGCAGTGAGCTGAGATCCGGCCACTGCACTCCAGCCTGGGCGACAGAGCGAGACTCCGTCTCAAAAAAAAAAAAAAAAAAAAAACAATACTAAGATGTTTGTCAACTGTCCATTATGTTCTGTCCAAAGGATCCTGATAGATAATAAATGAAAAAATCATTAGTTACATCTCAATAAACCTAGTGGAAACATACATGCAAAATATAAAACTCCCAATCTAGTCTTGATATACTTTGATATAGTATTTTAACAGTGTTTTCGTTTGGAACCATCTAAATCCACTTGACATAATCATTTCCTCATGAATGGATTTTAAAATTAAGTGACTCAAACTCCATGATAAATGTTTAAAGCCTTAAAATATTGTTTTTCTTCTCCACTTAATGTACGGATTGGGTTAGGCTCAAGGAACCACAGAGATTAGAAAGACTCTGATTCAATACCACCGTCCTGTTTTATACACATGAAGTTGAACTTAGAATCATGAAAAATTCTGCAACCACTGATTGTAAGAATATGAGGCTTATATTGCTTCAAATGTCTATCATGAGCAAACTGGTTTCTCGCTAAAGTCTGGATGCAATGTTTTTCTCATCAGATTGATTGTCAAGACCTTAATTTGATGTGTAACAAGATAAAACCTGGAAAGTGGTGGACTCTGATTGATTTTCTGATTTGCCCCACTGCATGGCACAGTCAACAATTAGATTGGTTGTCTCAAAGCCTTTCATTTCACCATTACAAATTTCTACCTGTAAAGAAAAAGAGCTTCTGCACAGCAAAAGAAACTACCATCAGAGTGAACAGGCAACCTACAGAATGGGAGAAAATTTTTGCAATCTACTCATCTGACAAAGGGCTAATATCCAGAACCTACAAAGAACTCAAACAAATTTACAAGAAAAAAACAAACAACCCCATCAAAAAGTGGGCAAAGGATATGAACAGACATTTCTCAAAAGAAGACATTCATACAGCCAACAGACATATGAAAAAATGCTCATCATCACTGGCCATCAGAGAAATGCAAATCAAAACCACAATGAGATACCATCTCACACCAGTTAGAATGGCAGTCATTAAAAAGTCAGGAAACAACAGGTGCTGGAGAGGATGTGGAGAAATAGGAACACTTTTACACTGTTGGTGGGATTGTAAACTAGTTCAACCATTATGGAAAACAGTATGGCGATTCCTCAAGGATCTAGAACTAGAGGCACCATATGACCCAGCCATCCCATTACTGGGGATATACCCAAAGGATTATAAATTATGCTGCTATAAAGACACATGCACACGTATGTTTATTGCAGCACTATTCACAATAGCAAAGACTTGGAATCAACCCAAATGTCCATCAGTGACAGATTGGATTAAGAAAATGTGGCACATATACACCATGGAATACTATGCAGCCATAAAAAAGGATGAGTTTGCGTCCTTTGTAGGGACATGGATGCAGCTGGAAACCATCATTCTTAGCAAACTATCACAAGAACAGAAAACCAAACACCGCATGTTCTCACTCATAGGTGGGAACTGAACAATGAGATCACTTGGACTCGGGAAGGGGAACATCACACACCGGGGCCTATCATGGGGAGGGGGGAGGGGGGAGGGATTGCATTGGGAGTTATACCTGATGTAAATGACGAGTTGATGGGTGCAGTAGACCAACATGGCACAAGTATACATATGTAACAAACCTGCACGTTATGCACATGTACCCTACAACTTAAAGTATAATAATAATAAATAAATAAATAAATAAATAAATAAAAAAAGAAAAAAAAAAAAAAAAAAGAAACAAGACTAGGGCAGTTGCTGTGGTGATCATGCCTATGGCTAGATTCCCAGGCATAAGCAAACACATACTGTCCTGATGCACCAATAACTACAAGTTTCAAATTTTAGTCCTTTTACTACAAAAAAGAAAAAGAACATGTAAACAGTGAGTCATTTACCACTCATGAATCAACTTTCAGTGATGAAGAAACAATTAATACAACTATCATTATTAATATCATTCTTAAGATAAGTAACTCTTACACTATCAAGAAAACTTCTATGGCTTGACCATAAACACAGGAAAAAGAGAAACTCCAGTAAAAAGCATTGCTTTAAGAATAAATTAAAATAAAGCATTCAATAGGGACACTTAACCAGCAAACCAACCTTCTATATAAAGACAATGTATATATGCATTTGGTGTCATTAATAGCATTTAAAAAAACCCCAGAAAGTTAAGTCTTAAAAGAAAAATAAAATAGAGAGTGAACTCATAAAAGCATAAAAGGTGAACTCTTAAATATATTGGATTTTCCCTGAAAGGAGGCTTTATTATATGTCTACACACATTTTACTTTTAAGGGAGGTTCTAATCTTTTATTAGTAGAATATTTCAAAAGAATTCACTAAGCCTTTTATATTTAAGCATTACTTTTTCATAAAACAAAATCTATCAAATATGCTTTATACATAAATATTTTGGTCACAGTTCATTATTACTTAATTAAAATATATTGCCAACACACTTTTAATTTGATCTAAATTATGACTCAAAAGATCTCATTTTTAAATTAGAGTATTACTCCTCTATAACTATGACATTATTCTTTATTAGGCTTTCCTTCAAGGTAGACTAAAACTGATTTCTTAGAACTTACCTTTTTGAGAGTTATTATATCCCAATGCCCTACAGGTTGTCTCACATTATAGCCTGATTGCTAATGATTGACAACAGAAGCCCAGGAATAGCCCCCCACTGATGTACAGGTGAATTAAAAGCCTGTCTCCTTCCTTGGCCTTTAAGGTAGCATTCAGCTCACCTTGTAACTCAGTCTCGAGTCTACCTGAGTCTAATGTATGACAAAGGAACAATTCCCATGATTATTGAGAAGTCTGACTTCTACCTAAAATGCTCTTTTCCTCACTTTGTGATTTCACATAGAGCACTGATTCATTTGAATAGGCAACCTTTATCAGCATGAAGCCAGGTTTGGGCCAATGACGACAGAGGCAGTACTGTTTGTCCCCAGGGTGTCTTCAATTTCCTTCATTAAAGCAAAATTGAGAAGAGGTTTCTGGTGAAAACGTTTGTAGTTCTTCAGGCAGATAAAAGGGTGTGGATAGGGATCAGGATTTATTTTTGTTTCTCTTCTAAGAAGTCCTCTGGAGGTTCCATTTCAGCAATTCCTTTGCCAAGGGAGTCCTGCAATGACATACCGGACTCATTATAGGGGCCCCATCCCTCTGGCCAGTCACAAGGTCCTCTTGCTGCAGGTACCAGGTTTGTCCTATGTTTCTCTCACTATGAGGAACTGGGCAGGTCAGTTTTAATATTATATATTCTAATAATGTAAATAAAGGGCAGATAATAATGTCCTCACTAGGAAACAGGATTCTCAAGTTAGAGCAAAAATAAGTAGATAATTGGATGTCTAATTTTTTTTTCTTCAAGTATCTTCTTTTCAATACTTAAACATCAGTGCTGAGACTCAACAATTTAAATGGCCTCATTTCTTTTTTCAGTGCTTTGGAAGGGACAGGAACAGCATTTCCCACTTTTTATCCCATCTATGTGTTCTAGTTATTGCTCCAAAGTAGGACTGGTATACACAGCTGATTAAACAATTTGAAAAAATGTTCTGGTTCATGCCTCTACCACTACACTACCCTAGAGCCTTATATTTCAAGAACATGGTATATTCAAGAAAAAGTTGTTTTCTGTAAGAGAAAGATAACAAAAGGAGCTATTAAAAACTTTCAACTACATCTAACCATTCACAGCTATGCATGATAAGGGAATAAAAAGGAGTATGCTGACGAAAGGTGTTCTTTTGAAACTTGTATTGCTGGGGTGAAAAATGGAATCATGACATAAGATGTGAAGGGAAAAAGATAACAGCAAACATATTAGCACTAAAATGGAAGGACCAAGGAAGATTAGCTTTTATTTTTCTATATGGATATACTGTTGAGTGAACAGAAAATAAACAGTTGAACATATATTTGGATATTTGGTCTTAAAAAGTTAACTCTAACTTCACGAGTATGGCCTTACAAACAGACATCAAAGTCCTTCTAGGCATAAAGCATGTAGGAGGAACTGTCTTTAAAAATGAAAACAAACACCTCAAAGAGCCCATCCCCCAGATACTCTCATAGCTGTACCAGGACATACACTTTTTTTATAACTTAAAAAAACTTTTTTAAAATTATACATTTTAGATCGATGCTGCATTCAATTTGCATGTAGATCTACTGACATTCTGTCTGTGATGAAAAGATATGAGACTACTTGACAGTCATTCAGAATTTCTTTATAAACTCCTATTTTATAAGGTACAAAAAACACACCAACAATGAAAATGAAAGAACATTAAATGAAAGAACATTAAAAAGCTGGTGAATGTGGCTATTAAGTATTCCATGTAATTATCTTTTATTCATTCATTTCACAGTCTGTGTCCTATATTGCTCAATTACAAAGGAAAGAGTAGACTCGTGTACACGAATTGCTAAATGTGTAAGCAAATGAATGAATGATCCTGTTCTCAATCCATGAGAAAATAAAATATTAATGAAGAGAATACAAAGGCGGCCAAAATAGGAGGATATAATCAACAAAATTATTTACTACCCTCTTAGTAAAACATGGTTATGAACACATAGTATAAGACCTAATTTAGATAACTCCCATACTTGATCTTACTATATTCATACTCCAAGTTTTTAAAAAATATATTACATCAGATTTAAACATCTGCATAAAAATATGCTAATGATGAAAAGTCAATTAATGCAAGGATGGGAGCCCTAGAGTAGCCTCTGTATATTTTCTAAGAGGCTATACTGAAACATTAAAACATTGTTTTTTTCAGTATTCATATTCCACAATAAAAAGATTTAAATTGTTTAAGTATATAGTTGTACTGATATATTACCTATATTAAGGTGAGACAGTTCCTTTATCCCTATTTATAAAGATGTTCTTTTTAAAATAGGAAGGATTCACATTTAATTTTATCAGATGTTCTTTCTGCATCGGTTGAAGTGACCATATAACAAGTTGGAAAACAACAATTTTTAAGTTGATACTTTTCATCCTCTATTTAACCAAGAAAAATGGTTTGTGTATATTTATGTCTGAAATTTTTTCATTTAAGAAGTAAATACCAAACTAGGTTTAAAAACCTACAGATCTGCCCTGAAATGGCCATGCAATTTACTTTTATTCATTATTCTTGTCAAGAAATATAATCCTCATCTCTTTCATGCCTAAGTCTTTTAAAATTTTTATTATAATATACAATATTGATGGAGCATCAATTGAAGGATGTATATATAGTCCATTAATTTTTCTCATTTTCAAGTTTTTCCTTAGCTTCTCTTTAGTCCATTCGAAACCTTTGAAGAAAGTCTGTTGCAACTTGTAGAATGATTTTTTTTCCTAAAACATACTTTGGGGCTAGCACCTAGAATTGCTATAATAAACATCTCTATGAATTTTATCATTGCAATTTTTTTTGTACAGATACTGGTGAAGCCATCATCTTTTATATCACACACAGTGTCCTTTTATGAGACCCATGAAAAAAAGTTTTATTTACTTGTTATCCCCAAGAAAAGCTGTTTGGGGGACACTGTAAATCTTTTAAATGACTGTGTGGTTTTAGAACATGTCTGCAAATTCTTTGACACTCTTTCAATATAATCATCACCCTTGAATATGGTCTCACTTTAGTGACTCAGTTTTAATGAAAAGAAAGTGATACAAGTAGTGCTGCAGAATGTTTGGAGGCTGGGATATAAAAAACAACACAGATTCTATTTATTTCTGCCTATTGATTTCCCTTCTCCTCCTCCTTCCCCACTTCACCTCTATTGTCCCGCCCATTCTTTTCTTCCTTCCCCCTCTCTGTGTCTCTTTGTCTCTCTTTGTCTCTCTCTCCCTCCTGTCCAAGATGCCTTGGAGACCTTACCCAACATATATAAGAAGTTAAACTTCAACTACCTGAGCCATATAGACAGAGAGAGAGATGCTCTAGGAATATCAGATTACTTGTTATTCTTGTGTGAAAGGCATAATAATGGCTCCCCAAAGCTGTCCATGCCCTGATTCCTAGAGTCGGTGAATATGTTACATTACATGGCAAAGGGAAATTAGGGTTGGAGATGGAATTAAGTTCGCTAATTAGCTGCCCTCAAGATTATCCAGGTGGTTCCGAGGAAATCACACAAATCCTTAAAAAAGGAAGAGGGAGGAAAAAGAGAGTAGGAGAGAGATATGACTATAGAAGAATGGTCAAGGAGATGGAATGTCACTGGTTTTATATATGGAGGAAAGGGGCCATGAGTCAAGGAAGGTGGGAAGCTTCTAGATCCTGGGAAAGGCAAGGAAACAGGTTCTCTCCTAAACTTCCAGAAAAGAATGCAGCTTTGCTAACACCGAAGCCTGATAATGTCTATGCTGGACTTCTGACCTTCAGAAGGGTAAGAAAATAAATTTGTATTAAGTCATTAAATTTGTGATAAAAAAATTTGTTGCAGCAGCAATAGAAAACTATATACCCTTGTGTTAAGTCTCTAATGTAAGAAGGTTTTCTTACACATTGTTTTATAAATGAAACAGTGACCTTGCTTAATTTCAGTTTTGGCCAATAGGAACTCACTTTGCAGTATCTCTTATCTCCACTCTGTTCCTTTTTTCTTGATATGTTTCCTCTCCTGTGTTAGGGTTATTTTTGTATACTACCTCAAATCTATTTTAGAGCAGGGCCAGAAATAAATAAGATTAGCTAAAACAATATATATGCCATGAACTACCAGAACGAATGAAGTAGAAGGAAAAAAGAGTTTCTTCTCTTGTCTCTATTAAAAACACAACGAACCCCTAAAACAGATAAATCACTATGGAGGGCATCAACTGAAGACAGAAGCAAAAATACATTTAATTTAGTTTGATATTTTCTAAAAACATGGTAATATTAGCTCTTCTGTTTTTCAATTTAAGAACAATAAAGAAAAACGTCTTATCCAAAATATAATTAAAAATGTATGTGTGTAAGTACATATGTGTATATGTACACACACGCATACACATACACACATTGTTTCAGCTTCCTATTACATTTGGTTAAGTAAGAGAGTAGAAAGCAAATGAAAACCAGAAGTTAGGAGAGAAAAACACAGAAATAAAAGGAAAACGATGATTTTTAAAAGTTCAGTGTATACACACACAGAGAATAACAGAATCTCACAGAGACACACAGGAGATAGAGAATCAAACAGGAATACACATAAAATACATCCAGAAACAGGCACACATAGAAAGAAAACAAAGATACTTTCATGACATAACACTCGCAGCACATGCCTTTTGGAGACATTCCTACTGGAGATTTCTGTTATTACACTAGATTTTAACATTCTAAACACACTAATAGGAATATAATCTATCCCTCACCAACTGCTCTATAAACTTCGTGAATCCTTCCTTTCTCAGGTCTTCTAAGCTTCAGAAACCAAATCCCCTGAAGGCAGCTCAGCCTCTCCAGGTTCCTAAGCAGAGGTAGCCACTGTAGAGGGTGCACAGTAGAGGCAATTACCTGATGACTAGAATCCTTGCTGTTGCTTCAGGCGACTCTTCTAAACTTGCCTGCCCACCTAGCTGCCACTTGGCTGCAACCGTTGGTGTGGATCACATCCATGTAACCAAGGCCTGTGCCTCAGTTCTGTTAGGCTGGGAGATCTGTCCTAAAACCCCATTCAACTTATGGAATGGACAACCGATTAAATGTGTACATCTGTCTCTTCCACATACCCAGTGCTACTGGCTGGGATCCAGCTCCAAAATCTATGTATTAAGCAAAGCCACAAAATGTAGTGACCTAGCCACAGATTCCTGGTGCTGATCTCCACCTGGCCAGTTTTCCGCTCTCTTTCAGTATTATAATTTGTACTATTGGACACTTTATTGAAATCACTAGCCCATCTCTGTGTTTTACTTTATTATTTTGGTGGTAAAAGAAGTAGCAGAAAATTTTCCTCATGTAAGGGGAGAAGCAAATCATTCTGTTTGTCAACTGAAAGTCAGAAAAAAAAAGGGAGTGAAGATGAGACGTAAGTGTACATGTGGCCCCTTCAAATTTGCAAGCTATTTGTTTATTGGGAATAAATGTAGTAGGACAAAACCTTGGACATTCTTAAGTTCTGTATCTTATAATTAGTTTCTTGTATCTCTAGAATGGTTGGCATTTAATGCTCATGAGAAGTTGCTTTCGTCATAATCAACGAACAGTACACAGAATTAAGTAACACTAAGATATTTCCCTCCATTTGAGAAAGTAAGGTCTCCTATGATCTTGGCCATCAATAGAAACTCATTGTCCTTGGGATAGTTCCACCCACTGTCACACAAATGTTGCATGTGAATTCCATTTTATATCAGTAGACTGCTTTATAGTTTATAAAGCACTTGTGCATTAATCATATAGAATGAAGTTGCTTTCTGTTCAGGCTGTTTCTACACAAGTACTGAGCATTATTTGCAGATAATGTGCTTCACTGAACCTGCACTGAACTGTTCACGCAACAGCTGTAAATCAAGATTGACTTTTTGAACCTAACTTTGCATAATTCAACAAGCTACTCAACATCTTCTGCCTAAGCAAGCTCATGACTTATAAGAATCTGCAAAGCTAAATAACTATCCATGACTGTCTCAAAATGATTAAATAACAAAAAGGTTTTGCATTAACAAATCAGGAATGAGTCACTTACTGACTAATTCTTCTCTGATCAAGAAGTGACAGAGAAGGTGCCATTTACAAAGAGAAATGTCATGAAATGATTGAGTTGTGAATTTTATCAAGTTCCCAATAATAAGCAAATGACCACAAAAGGAGGTGCTAGATGGGGGAAGATAACTGCCATTAAATACTCGTTTGTCAAGAGACAAATTTATCAGAGTCTTGGAGGTAGATTTAGTCTTAGCTCAGGAGAAGTAATCAGTTCTGCAGCTAATGAGTATACTGCGCTTAATCATTTCATCATGTATAAGACTGAGCAGTGTAAATCAGAAACCTTGTTAAGTCAATACACAGTTACATGGTGCATTAACATGGCACAACAATGAAACTTCATTATTCTGCTGAAGCCTTTACTTCCTTTTCATACCTCCTTTGGTGCAATTATTTGGAAAGATAGTGATCAGCTCCTCCACCAACTTATTCCACCAAGGTTATCCTCTGTTTTGTCCTGTAGTTTTGGACAATAGTAAACCTTTCGTTACCATGTTTTTGTTTTTTGTTTTTTTTTTCCTAACTTGAACTTCTCCAAGGAGCAGACAGCCTTGTACCTGTAAACTCTCATTGTTTACACCACCCACACAAGCAAATGATAGTGATAGTAGGAAGGAGGAAAAAGAGGAGAGCAAATGTTTACCAGGTTCTTACTGCATATCAGGTAATTTTTCACATATTTATAATAATAGCTATATAGGTAGGTTATATTATTCCCACTTTACTAAGGAGGACAGATAGTGAGGTTTGGAATAGTTAAGAACTTGCCCTGGGTCACAGAAAGTGGCCCAGTAATGGTATAAACTATAACATAAAACCCAAACTACTTAATCATCACATTAATAATTTGCATTGCTAGTGAAGTTTGAAGTCACAGAGGATGGTAGAATTGCCATCATACTGTAACCATACTGGAGTTTTACCAAGCTGGATAAGAAACTTAGCCCTGTAGTTTCCACGAAGTTTAACTACTTAACTTTATTATGTAGTTATTTCATGTGAATGTGTTCTATAGCTTCAATTATACCCTAAGTTCATTAAAAGCAACAGCTATGTTTATACAAATTTAAAATTTATCCTTTAGTACCCAGCAAAGTGCTATTCACAAAAAGTATCAATATACAATGGTTGAATCATTTATAAATTGTGTGATCTTAAAATACCCCATTTGGGCCTGAAAATGTACCTAAAATCTAGTGAATATGAAATTGTAATTTTTCTGGGGGCTGAGGACAGGAGTGAGAGTTATAATGGCCCTGACAATGACTGAAGTGGGGTATGAGAGGCGGTAACTATGGATAGTGGAAAGGAGAACATATGAGGGTGAGGATAAGCACCCTGGGTTGGAGATACCTGAGATACACTTTACCTCATTCTACATGTTTTGCAGGAAAGTTCCAAATATTTTTATGAGAACAAAGCAGAGAATAAGAGATTTCCCTGGCCTGAAACATATAAGGCTCTCCTGTAAACAAAGGGATGTCATTAAACCCTGAGACGGCAAGGGATGCTATTGGCAGCAGCAAAAGGAACTCTTCTTCATTGAGTCTAGTGTTCAGGTAATTTATCCCTCACACTCAATGACCCTTTTTCCTGCCTAACTTGTTCTCCTCGCTACCTCATATTCCTCATCTCCATAAACATTTTTCACCATGTATTTTTCAGTTGTTCAGACTGAAATCCAAGGAGCCACCTCTGATTCCTCTCTTTACTTCAGCCCCTATATCTAATCCTCAGCAAATCTTGATGTGTTCTTCAAAACATATCCAGACTCCATCTACTGTAGTTTCCTCCATTTCCATTCTATCTCCCGGGCCCAAGTTACCATCATTGCTTGCCTGGGTTACTATAGAACCCCCACACTGGTGCCAATGATCACCTAAACATATTAATCAGATCATGTCACCTGCCTGTTTTAAACCCTCTCGTGGCTTTCTATCTTACTTAAGAGTAAAATCTAAGCTCTGCCATGGTCTAGGATTTACACAGTCTGATCCTAGCACCTTCTCTGGCCTCGTCTCCCACTACACTCCACTTCATATCCACCAGAGGACCCTTCTTTCCCTTCCTTAGACAGACCAATCTCATTAGCACCTTAGGGTCCTGCTCCTCTCGCTACCTTAAACACAGAGACCCTATGTTCTCACAGGACTACATCTTTCTTCTACTCCTTTCTTCTAGCCTGGATCACCTTCCCTGACTACCTGAACCCTCATGCATACCTACCCCACTGAAACTAGTCAATGGCTAGCCCTACACCCCCTTCTATTTTTTTCAGAGTACTTGCCACTACCATTCATTTATGTGTGTGGCCTGCCTTTATGTCCTATTTTTGGCCTCCACATCCCTACACTACTGTTGCATACAGGCTTATGACAGTAGGGATTCTTATCAATATCCACATTGCCTAGAACAACACCAGTTACATCATAAGAGCTGAATAACTATTTCTAGACTGAATAAATCCCAAAAAAAAGTCTTAGAGGCTTAAGCCCTTTCTGAAATCGCTGCTTCAGAATCTACTTTCCTAGTGTATATTTACTGAGAATGCAGGTTTTTTTTTTTTTCTTTTCTTTTTTTGAGATGGAGTCTCATTCTGTCGCCCAGGCTGGAATGCAGTGGCAAGATGTCAGCTCACTGCAAGCTCCGCCTCCCGGGGTTCACGCCATTCTCTGGCCTCAGCCTCCTGAGTCGCTGGGACTACAGGCGCCCACTACCACGTCCGGTGATTTTTTTTTGTATTTTTTAGTAGAGACGGGGTTTCACCGTGTTAGCCAGGATGGTCTTGATCTCCTGACCTCGTGATCCGCCCGCCTCGGCCTCCCAAAGTGCTGGGATTACAAGTGTGAGCAACCGTGCCTGGCCCAAGAATGCAGTTTTTACATTCTCCAGTGACATTTGAGAAAATATTTGATATTTTTGCCTTTGCAAGAAAAGGGGAAAATATGTCACCTACATTTTCCTTGTACACACTCTTTTAATACTGAGGTACTCCCTGTGGAATCTAACCTCAGAATTACAACATGGGGATGAGAGAGATAATTGAAAGAATAGGGTAAACAAT
The DNA here is from genome assembly GCF_003255815.1 of Theropithecus gelada. Classification (NCBI taxonomy): domain Eukaryota; kingdom Metazoa; phylum Chordata; class Mammalia; order Primates; family Cercopithecidae; genus Theropithecus; species Theropithecus gelada. Next base: position 135,293,969 of record NC_037670.1, read on the forward strand.
TCCATGTTCCCTTTCTGGAGAAAGCAACAGAATTTGCTAGCATGATATATGACTATACATGCCCGCAGTAAGAGGGTGAACCTGCAAAAATGTGATTTCAGAATATTACATCAGTGAAGAGCTCTAACTCTCTTTAGTTTTGCCACAGGGTTTTTAAGATTGCTGTTACTGTGCTTACTTGAAACATAATCACAAATAAGAAGTGTGTGGAAACGACAGCTATATTAACTTTATCATGTACAGTTAAGTATTCAACACACTTGAAAGCACTGTTCCTTCATTTTCATAGTGTGCTACACAGAGAAACAGACCTAGAGGAAGAGCCTGGTGGAGACATAGCTGGACTGAATGTGAACAAGGTAATTACCAGATGCCCAAATACTGGAGGGGGGGTAATGAGGCAGTGATTAAATACTGGGTTCTCTAGCTCCTTGAACACCACCTTGAACAGAGATATGTGATCTAGAACTGCCCCAGGCAGATATAACTGGAGGGAAGGACCAATTAAGTTTGTGAGGTTTGTTTTTCCACTTTCTTTAAAGAAACCCTCCCTGCTCCTCAACTATTTCTTTCTCCCTGCTCTCAGCAACTTCACTCTGAATATCCTACGCACACAACAGAGAAGGCATTAAAGTAAGCCCTCTTATAATATTAAACAAGAAAAATTATATGATGATTTTGTGGAAGGTATGTGCTCTTTTAACACAAGGCTCATGAAGATTTTCTTTAAACTCTTTGGCTTTGCTCTATGCGTTTCATCAATGATGCTCAGACTCTTCAGGCCGTACAGGCTTATAGGCTGTTGGTTTAGGAGATGTTTCCAATTTTCTCTCAAATCTTAATCCATGGATAATACCTGTGGGCTCTAACTTTTTAGAAAGCTGGCTCTGATCCCAAAGACTCATTCTATATAAGGAGAAAGTACAGATTTTCCCTCTTCAGATTTATTTTCCTAATTAATGATGAAAACAAACACACAAAAAAAGAAAGACAATAAAAAATGGAATACACTGATCTTAGTTACTGCTTGTCTTCTGCTAGCTTTTGAATTTGTTTGCTCTCGCTTCTCTAGTTCTTTTAATTGTGATGTTAGGGTGTCGATTTTAGATCTTTCCTGCTTTCTCCTGTGGGCATTTAGTGCTATAAATTTCCCTCTAAACACTGCTTTATCTGTGTCCCAGAGATTCTGGTAAGTTGTGTCTTTGTTCTTATTGGTTTCAAAGAACTTATTTATTTCTGCCATGATTTCATTATTTACCCAGTAGTCACACAGAAGCAGGTTGTTCAGTTTCCATGTAGTTGGGTGGCTTTGAGTGAGTTTCTTAATCCTGAGTTCTAATTTGATTGCACTGTGGTCTGAGAGACTGTTTGCTATGATTTCCAACCTTTTACATTTGCTGAGGAGTGATTTACTTGCAATTATGTGGTCAATTTTAGAATAAGTGCGATGTGCTGAGAAGAATGTACATTTTGTTGATTTGGGGTGGAGAGTTCTGTAGATGTCTATAAGGCCTGCTTGGTCCAGAACTGAGTTCAAGTCTCAAATATCCTTGCTAATTTTCTGTTTCGTTGATCTAATATTGATAGTGGGAGATGTTTCCAATTTTCTCTCAAATCTTACTCCATGGATAATGCCTGTGGGCTCTAACCTTTTAGAAGGCTGAATCTGATCCCAGAGACTCTTTGTACATAAGGAGAAAGTACAGATTTTCCCTCTTCAGACTTACTTTCCTAATTAATGATGAAGACTTTAACACTAAAGTCTTCCACTATTATTGTGTGGGAGTCTAAGTCTCTTGGTAGGTCTCTAAGAACTTGCTTTATGAATCTGGTGCTCCTGTATTGGGTACATATATATTTAGGATAGTTAGCTCTTCTTGTTGCATTGATCCCTTTACCATTATGTAATGACTTTCTTTGTCTTTTTTGATCTTTGTTGGCTTAAAGTCTGTTTTATCAGAGACTAGGATTGCAACCACTGCTTTTTTTTGGCTTTCCATTTGCTTAGTAAATATTCCTCCATCCCTTTTTATTTTAAGCCTATGTGTGTCTTTGCACGTAGGATGGGTCTCCTAAATATAGCACACCGATAAGTCTTGACTCGTTATCCATTTGCCAGTCTGTGTCTTTTAATTGGGGCATTTAGCCCATTTACATTTAAGGTTAATATTTTTATGCGTGAATTTGAGCCTGTCATTATAATGATAGCTGGTTATTTTGCCATTAGTTGATGCAGTTTCTTCATAGTGTTGATGGTCTTTACAATTTGTTATGTTTTTTCAGTGGCTGGTACTGGTTTTTCCTTTCCATGTTCAGTGCTTCCTTCAGGAGCTCTTATAAGGTAGGCCTGGTGGTGACAAAATCTCCCAGCATTTGCTTTCTGTAAAGGATTTTAGTTCTCCTTTGCTTATGAAGCTTAGTTTGGCTGAATATGAAATTCTGGGTTGAAAATTAGTTTCTTTAAGAATGTTGAATATTAGCCGCCACTCTCTTCTGTCTTGTAGGGTTTCTGCAGAGAGATCTGCTGTTAGTCTGATGGGCTTCCCTTGGTGGGTACCCGTCCTTTCTCTCTAGCTGCCCTTAACATTTTTTCCTTGATTTCAACCTTGGTGAATCTGACAATTATGTGTCTTGGGGTTGCCCTTCTCGAGGAGTATCTTTGTGGTGTTGTCTGTATTTCCTGAATTTGAATGTTGGCATGTCTTGCTAGGTTGGGGAAGTTTTCCTGAATAATATCCCGAAGAGTGTTTTCCAACTTGGTTCCATTCTCCCAGTCACTTTCAAGTACACCAAACAAATGCTATTCCCATCAAGCTACCATTGACTTTGTTCACAGAATTTGAAAAAATGACTTTAAATTTCATATGGAACCAAAAAGGGCCCATATAACCAAGAAAATCCTAAGCAAAAAGAACAAAGCTGGAGGCATCATGCTACCTGAGTTCAAACTATACTACAAGGTTACAGTAACCAAAACAGCATGGTACTGGTACCAAAACAGATATATAGACCAATGGAACATAACCAAGGCCTCAGAAATAACGCCACACATCTGCAACCATCTGATCTTTGACAAACCTGACTAAAACAAGCAATGGGGAAAGGATTCCCTATTTAATAAATGGTGTTGGGAAAACTGGCTAGCCATAAGCAGAAAACTGAAACTGGACCCTTTCCTTACACCTTATACAAAAATTAACTCAAGATGGATTAAAGACTTAAACCTAAGACCTAAAACCATAAAAACCCTAGAAGAAACCCTAGGCACCACTATTCAGGACATAGGCATGGGCAAAGACTTCATGATTAAAACACCAAAAGCAATGGCAACAAAAGCCAAAATTGACAAATGGGATCTAATTAAACTAAAGAGCTTCTGCAAAAGAAACTATCATCAGAGTGAATAGGCAACCTACAGAATGGGAGAAAACTTTTGCAGTCTATCCATCTGACAAAGGGTTAATATCTAGAATCTACAAGAAACTTAAACAAATTAGGAAAAAAACAAACAACCCCATCAAAAAGTGGGTGAAGGATATGAATAGACACTTCCCAAAAGAAGACATTTATGCGGCCAACAAACATGGAAAAAAGCTCATCATCACTGGTCATTAGAGACATGCAAATCAAAACCACAATGAGATACCATCTCATGCCAGTTAGAATGGCTATCATTAGAAAGTCAGGAAACAACAGATGCTGAAGAGGATGTGGAGAAATAGGAACACTTGTATGCTGTTGGTGGGAGTGTAAATTAATTCAACTATTGTGGCAGACAGTGTGGCGATTCCTCAAGTATCTAGAACCAGAAATGCCATTTGACCCAGCAATCCCATTACTGGGTATGTATCCAAAGGATTATAGATCATTCTACTATAAAGACACATGCACACATATGTTTACTGCAGCACTGTTCACAATAGCAAAGACTTGAAACCAACCCAAATGCCCCTCAATGATAGACTGGATAAAGAAAATTGGTACATATAGACCACGGAATACTATGCAGCCATGAAAAAGATGAGTTCATGTCTTTTGCAGGGACATGGATGAAGCTGGATACCATCATTCTCAACAAACTAACACAGGAACAGAAAACTGCAAGTTCTCACTCATAAGTGGGAGTTGAACAATGAGAACACATGAACACAGGGAGGGGAACAACTTCACACACTGGGGCCTATAGGAGTTTAAGGGCTACTGGTGGCGAGCATTATAAGAAATACCTAATGTAGATGACAGGTTGATGGGTGCAGCAAACCACATGGCACGTGTGTTTCTATGTAGCAAACCTGCATGTTCTGCACACGTATCCCAGAAATTAATAAAAACAGAAAACATTATGCTAAGTGAAAAAAGCCGAAAAAAATTGGCATACAGTGTCATGTGACTAGAGATAAAGGTAGGGTGTGATGCAAATATATGTGAAGGTCCCTTCTCAGGCTGTGAATGTGGCATTAAGAGGAGTGGGAGTGGGCCACTGGGCTTATGTACACCTAGTTTGGGCAGCACAGTTTAGGGGTGAAGAGGCTTACGAAGTAGGTGACTCCAGTTCAGACAGCTTATGTATCTGAAGGCAGTTTCAGGGTACTCCAAGCTTAGGAGGGGTTCACACTTCTAAGACTTAATGCCAACAGTTTCTATTGGATGACTCCAGTCATTCTAACTCGGATGTCACGTCATTGCTTATATTTCACGATTTTTGAGTTAGAAGATGGCAAAATTATATGGTTCAACCCCATACAACTGGGAATAAGAATGGGAGTAGGAGAAAGTTCACTTTTGGACTCATTATATTTTGCAAAGCCAGTTCAGCTTGGCTTATATCACCAAGTTTTTGTTTGTGAAGACATAAAACCCATTTTATACTTTATACTATGTCCTGGCAGAAGAGGCATGTTATGCTTTCACAGTAGTATCGCAGCCTCTGCTGGATCTTCCTTCAGTGAATCTCGTCTCAGTTTCAACTGTGCCAACACGGATGCATACAAAAGCACTGCCAATTTCTACAAGAACTTCACATACACCAAGCAACAGAACTTCAAAGACTTACTGAAACATTTGAAAATCATATGAAGTGGCCTCTGTTCCCTGAGTGGCCTTCTTTATCTCCTTGGTCCCCCTAATCCTTTCTCTCTCCCATTCCTGCTCCTCACACCTCCCTCCCAGGCCTCACTCTAAGTTCCTCTCCCAGTATGCATCTCAGTTCAGCTGTTCCTGGCTTCTAAACTCCCAATTTTTGTGTTATCATCTGTCAGGTACATGGTAAAATGAGTTAATAGGATCTACCATCCTTAAAAGGCAGTCAGGGTTATCAATAAATGATTCAATACAAATTTATGGCATACTAATCTGTGTTCAGCATTATGTTAGGTTCTAGTAGGGAGGGAGGGGTATCAAACAATGTCCCTAAATGCCTCCTGGCTGAGAAATTCAGTCTAGCTGGGAGGCAAGCATTTCACAATAAAAGCTATACAGCTAAGGGATACATAAAAGTAGAGCTGAGGCCTCCTGAGGGATGGTGGAAAAGTGCAGTGTGACAGCTTTTTCTGAGCCAGACTGGACAGGAAACACATTTCTTTACTGAAAATATGTTTCCAATAACCACCCTTTCTCCAAATGAAACAACAACAACTCCAAACATACCCTCCAAAACTAATTCATCTATGTATGCCAATTACAGCTTATGCATTTGAGTAAGGTAAGCCCTGCTGGAATTTCTGATTAAAAAGATAACTGATCTTGTGCACAATATTCAATATTTGGGCAATGGGTACAGTAAAAGCCCAGACTTCACTGCCATGCAATATATCCATGTAACAAAACTACACTTTTACTCCCTAAATTTACAAAACAATAGAAAAATAGTTGATCTTTTTTTAATGGTCACCTAAGGGGAAGAATATCGTTAAATGTAATATGCAGCTCTTACCAGAAGATGAGCTAGCAGGGAGTGAGATAGAATGAAGATATTAATGTTAGATCCTTTTATATGCAAATAATTTTTCTTGACACTATCATGAAGTTTGAATATACCAAAAACTTAAGCTTCTAATAGTACAGATTCTGCAACTGACTTCTAGACCACTTCACATATGAACATACAAATGATAGGCAGATTCTATTTGCCCCTGAGAAGCTAAGTTTACATTGCCAAATCCTCTAAACCAGAAAATAGAGCTCCCAAAGCTGACTCCTAAAGGTAGAAGAAAGTATAGAGAAGTAGTTTTCAACCACGGTTATAAATGAGAATCACCGGGAGAGTTTTTAAATGCCTGATTCCAGGGCATCATCCCCAGGGACTCTGATTTAATTGGTCTGAAATGGGACCAAGACTTTTTGTGTCCCGGGGAAGCTTTTACAAATTACAGATCCCTGGGCTGCATTCCTGGGTGTTTCCAATTAAGTTGTTCTGAAGTGACTTCCAGAAATCTGTATTTTTAAGTGTCCCAAGAGCTTCCAGGTTCGGCCAGATTTTTAAAACCATTGATCTAATGCCAAATTTCAAAAAAAAAAAAAAAAAAAAAAAAAAAAAATCAGTTGTTTCTAAAATTGTAAAGCTAGTACACAGGGAATAAAAAAAATAAAGTAATAAGATTTTTCCTGCTGTCGCACAAAGTCTGTCCTACGGACCCAATGACTTTACAATTTCCTGCACCACCTGTAAAGTTAGTGTTGACAACAGTATGAAGCACCAAATGAAGCTCCCCTTCCTGAACCTTCATCCCTAGGAATGTAAGCCAAATGACTTTTACTGTCTCCCTGTTTATGGAAGATAACAAATATATCTCCCTTAGAAAAGCATGCCTATAATTAAGCAGTCATCTTAGCTGGCAGTAGAGTACAGCTCAGTGACTATCTTTAAAGAAAATGTGGGTATCTCGCTGTATTCATTGCATCAACAATAGAACATAGTAGGCTGTTAGAAAAGCTCTCAAGTGCAGCAAAAGAGGCCTTACACAGAAAAGACTTGAAGTTCTGACACAGACACGCAACAGAAGGGAACTCTGCTGTATTTTGCTAAAAGGTAAAACACATTCTGACATTATATACTCATGTGGGCAAAACAGTAGTACTACATTACTACACCATTGACTGAGAGAGTCTCCTTATCAGGAAATAAGGGAGATCTAATTCCAGAGATATCACAATCGGGTAACCATTTAAAAAGTTAAAATAATGTGGACCATACCTGTAATCCCAGCACTTTGGGAGGCTGGGTGGGCAGATCATGAGGTCAGGAGTTTCAGACCAGCCTGGCCAACAAAGTGAAACCCCGTCTCTACTAAAAATACAAAAAATTAGCCGGGCGTGGTGGCAGGCACCTGTAATCCCAGCTACTTGGGAGGGTAAGGAAGGAGAATCCCTTGAACCCGGGAGGTGGAGCTTGCAGTGAGCCAAGATTGTGCCACTGCACTCCAGCCTGGGCGACAGAGTGAGACGCCATCTCAAAAAAAAAAAGTTAAAGTATACATTTATACAATAACATAGACAAATAAAAACAATTCCAAATATGCATATTTGATGGTTATTCATTAGTAATCACAAAATTATAAAATCTCAGAAATAAAATGATCTTTACAGATCTCATTCAGCCACTCACCCACCCAACAGAATGAACGATAACTGCGCTGAAGTTTATAGATTTCCAATAAACACTGGCACATCAAGATAGACGAAGGGTTAAGGGGTCTGAGTTTGACTTCATTAGGCAGCTATGGAAACTTGGGAAGTCACATAATTTTTCAGGCCTTAATCTCCTCATCTATAATGTGAGTGCAAATGAACTGAACTCAGCTTTGATGTTCTGTCATCAAGGTATGCAACTGTATGTCACTCTCCTTCTTTGTAAATCAATAATGAAACAAACACAACAAACAACAACCTGAAATAATTTACCTGGCTATCAGGAAATACCTGAGGTGTCATGGGAAAGAAAAACCACAAGATTCTGTTTTATTCACTAGGTGGCTTGGGGAAAAAAAATGAAAGAACTTACAAAGTCTTTATGATTAATATGCTTATAAGTGGTGGTTGAATCACAGCCACATCACTTGCTGATAGTGTGCTGCATGAAGGAAGACAGCCTGATAAAATTCTTAGGGGACCAATCATCACTGTTGACATTCATCCAGCATGACAGAAGAAATCACTACTATGCAGAGTTATGCTCAGCATAATCAGTGATAATACTCTCTTGAAAATGGAAGTAAGGACCTAGAGTAACAATACCTCTTTAGGTTAAATGCATCTCTCAGAAGAGTGATTTGTGCATTTTGCATCTTCAGCATAAGTAAAACAAGTTTTTATCCAGAAACCTACTGGGAGAAACATCCCATATTCAGGGATATTCTGTTGATGGCAGTATTATGGCTATTCAATATATCAGCTGGAGCACCACACAATAACATGCCATATAATTTCTGTTGCTCAGCATAATTTCTTTCTAAATCTTCATTTATCTGCAGCTATTGTGACTGTCTGAGAAAACTATAGATAGTCTCAAACATCTTCCTATTCTCTGGAGGTCTTCTGAATGAACAGTATCTGTGATCCTTTTGCTTTACACAAACAAAAGAGATCTTTTCAGTTATTAAGTAATGGTTTGAAATTCTTATAATTATATTAATGCATTTAAGCATATAGTCAATGCTTACTTTATGCTTCATAGTTCTATTTAGAGAATAACACAGGACATTTATTGTCGAATGAGAGACAAGGGATTTAAACTTGTGAGTAATATAAATAAATCACAATTTGGTTTTATTTACTGCATTCATTCTCAGCAGACTTAATTGAAATACCTTTATGCTTTTCAAGTTTTTCCTGTATATCTTCCCTATTGAGAAGGTGAAATCTAATATTAAGTAATGTTCCTCCACAGAGTCCATGCACAAAAGAACACAAATGAAAATCATGAACTCAATTCAATAACTGAGTTCATCTGCAAGTTTCTTAGCTTGTGACAGTGTGGTAACAAATTCTAATTCATTAGGCTTTTTTGTTCTTGCTCCCCAGAATTATGGGTGTACTGTGGAGCTCAATTTTTGTTAAAATGAAACAGCTATCCTTTACTACATTAAAAAAAAAAATCATACCCTAGTTAAAGGACTGAAAAATAAGCTTTAAAAACACAAGTGAATATTATATCTGTTTTGTCAGTTTTGTTTTAGTGTACAGAATCTGTTGTTAATAAAACAATTTGTTAATTGACTGGTTGCTCTAGGTTATTTGGTGCCTTACTTAATAAATTCTACTTCCAAAGTATAAGCTCACCACTTATTTTCATCAATTCATTACATTTCATTCAAGAGTTAAGTTTCTTGCAATAAATATTAACATAATGTGGGAAGATTTTATAATTTTCCAACTGACTAGGAATCTTTGACAACCAAACACTGAACTTAAATTGAAGAATAACTCAATAGGAAATACGCAGTAGCAGTGTCAAGATTTACAACAAATACACTGGAAGTGTTTTAAAAATTAATATTAGGCTGCTATGCTTGGCTTAATTAGCTTTCTTCTTCATTTACAAAGCATATCTGTCTAGTTTTACGAACTTGGTCTCCAGTCCCCTTTCCTAAAAAACTGTTTAATTAAAGTTTAACAGCTGTGTACGCTTTAGAAACAGCAGAATGAGTTTTCTCCCTTGAAATACTTAATCCTTTCTCAAAATATGATCCTTCTGAATATATATTTCAAAGGCAAGGGGTGAGGAATGAATAATCTTCCAACAGACAAACATTGACAGCTTAGCTCATCAATACCATGTATCAGTGGGTAGACTGAAAATTGTCTCCCAGGCCACCAAGAAATCCAAAACCAACCTGTGGCATGACAGATTTTTCTTCTTCAAAAATAAAATGTCCAATACAGAAAACAACAAATGAGTAAATAGAAAATTAAGTAGAAAGAAGGCTACAAAATACTATAAAAATACTGTACTTACTGGTTTTTGTAAGACTTTCCATATACTACTATGGATATCCAGCACCCAAGGAATATGATAAATAAGGCAATGCCAGCTATTTTGATCAGTGACTTGTAAAGTCACTGTAATACTTTATTATCAAACATGCAAATAATTTTAAAATAATGACATATATTGACCACACAATTTCTGAAAGGATGACAGCAATTAAAGGACAGATAAATGTGATGAATCCCTGAACAGCATACCTTTACTTATGAGACTAAAAAGTAATACTAGTAGAAATTTAGTTCAGGGATGACTAGCTAAGGCATACAGTTTCACGCTATCCCAACTCCAGCTTTCTCCAGCAATACTGACATGACTACTGTGCAGGAAAGTATCACAGGTATTTTTAGGCCCTTTTGACAGTCAGCCCCTTGAAAAGAGAGTGTCTGACTTAGCCTCACATTCCCTACTGTGCTCTGTTTGTGGTACATGCTCATTTGATGTGTGTTGAATATGCACACTGATGCAAGTGCAAAACCAATTTATTTTTAAGAGAACTCTAAAAAAGACTTTGGTAGAGTGTATTCTTGTTCAAAATATTTGTTTCCCATCCCTAGCAGACGGATAGGTGAGTACATGCCCACCCTGTTGATTTCGACTTGGCTATGTGGCAGCTTCTTTTGGCCAATGACATGTATGTGGAAATAATACATGCCACTTTTAAGTAGAAGTCTTAAGATCCATCCCTCAATTCCACCATGCTTTTGTTCTCCATCTCCCCTGAGACTATTAATACCTTGATAGCCTTATTCCCTACAGGAAAAAAAATACGGAGCAGAGCCTCATGCAACCCAGGGGGATCAAATAATGGAGCAAGAAACAAGCCTCTATTAACTGCAGGCTATTCAGATGTGGGGGTAGGGTGTTACCACAGAAGAAGTTAGTCTAAACTGACTGACATGGGGCCCATTTAAGCCTTTTCAATAATAAACAAGCATATCCTCATCCCCTTTGCTATGCAGGGACAATCCCTGCAGCATTTATGCTGCTGGAGAGATAAAAATGAAAACAGATGGCTGAGACTCATGTTCTTTACCACTTGCTTTCCTTAACCTTCAGCAACATGAAAAACTAATGTTCAGCAAATTAGAGAGTTTACATTTTTAAAGATAAGGAGTTGGGATTGCTACTAATTGGACTAAGTTGAAATATTTCCAAAATAAATAGAATCATTTCACAGAGTGATACTCAGGATTGAAGTTTTATAAATATTGCAGAGCTTTCTGCAGTCATTAAATGTGACAAATACTTAGTGAGCACACCCTTGATAAGCTAGATTTCATAAGGCAGGATTGTTCTGGGCTCCAAAAATAAGTCATTGCTCCTGACCTCAGGGAGCTCACAGATAGAGAAAATGTACTACTGGCTCTAATATAATCACATGTATTTCACGTCTGTCAGATCAATAAAGTATTACGGAATCAGAGAAGCGGACAATCATTCTTATCAGGGTAAGGATACAGGATGTTGTTAGATGGATGGGGATGGAGAAGGATCTGCCACATTCAGGATACAACATGAATATAAGAAGATAAGATATGAAAGTATTTTTAAATCTGTAATACTATAGCTCAAGCACATTGTGTGTGTGTGTATGTGTGTGTGTGTGTGTGTGTAAGAGAGAGAGAGAGAATGAGAATGTAGGTAGGGTCCTGAGGATTAAAGAGTATACATTGAAAAATCTTCACTCTCGTGACCCTCCAGTTCCTTCTCTAAAGGAAAAGTTACTCATTTACTACTAACTACTAGTTAGTTACTAGTTTAGATTACAAAGAAAGTGGAGGTAGACTCTTAGAAAAATGATTGGGATGGATGTGGCAGTCCAAATCTGACACTTTATGTTAACTAATTCCAGAGACAGTTTACTCATATACAAGTGTATGTGTGTTTGTGTGTGTGTATATGTATGTGTGTACATATAGATCATTTTCTTCTTAATTGTCCTAGAGAAATTCTATCTTATGAATGTGCTACAATGTCCTTAACTGCATTGACATACATTTAGAATGTTTTCTGTCTTTTGCTATTATAAACAATGTTAATTTATAATTAACTCCCTTATATTCCTTTGCAATCATGTGAAAACATATCTACCTGATAAATTACTAGAAATGAAAATGCTGAGTAGGAATTCGCCAGGCAAAAACAAAACAAAACAAAGGCAATAAGACAAAAGGAAGGTGCTTTCCACAAAGGCAATGGCATGCAAAACGTTACATAGCTGCCAAGAAAATGCAAACTATAGGTATGGCCAGAGACAGTGGGGACAATGTGGCTGGAGGGATACTCAGAGGCTCACCAGGGGCCACATCTGCAGGGCTCCTGTTTATGGAAGGCATAATGAGATTAACATCTTTTTAAAAGCATTCTTCTGGAAGTGTGAAGAATGGACTGGCATGGGTAAGAAAGGGAAACCAGTTAGGATGCAGCCACAGTAATCTGGGGAGGAAATAATGAAGGCCTGGTAACCCATCTTCCTGGGCACTGTGAAGGAAAATACCCACCTCACTTGCTTCTTGCACTTTCCCTTTTTGGGAGACCTCAAAGGCCAGTGGTTAAGATGCCTCACAGTAAAGTATCCGCCACTGAGCATGACTCAGCTATGGGATCCACCCCGTACCCCGGAGTGGGAGAAGCCTTCCTTCTACAAAAATGTATGTACTGACGGCTTCCACTTTTTCTACAGAAAAAAAAGTAATTATTATAGAATTTAGGAGCTGGAAGACATGGAAATCATTTAGTGCAAAGGTCCTCAGATTATTGTCAGCCGCTTTCCATTTTTCTAAAGGCTTGTAATCATGGAGAGGTCAGAGATTGAGAAAAAAGTGGAAGTGAACTCCTACAGAAACAATTAGGGTGGAGGTTGTGAGCAGAATTAGACCCTTTACATTAAAGTACACAAAGGGAACAGGAGGACCTGACCCCACAGTCTGTTTTCCCACCAAACATACCAACCAAAATCCTAACACTGGGAATTTAAGCTTAAGCATGGAGACAGTGACAGCTCACTTGAAAAATACTTTGAGATTTGTGATCCAGAATGTTCCAATCTATCCTGTGGGAAGATAGCATCATTTTATATCTGATTAAACCAGAATGTAAACAAATTAAACCACTCACCTCAAATTCAAGCAGTTAATTGGTGAGAGACCAAATACCAAAACAGCTCCTCAAATTTCAGCGTGCATCAGAATCACCTGGAGTGCTTGTCAAACCTAGATTTCTGGACCCCATCCCCAAAGTTTCCAATTCAAAGTGGAGGGAGTGAGAATCAATAATTTATTAAACACATTTCTAACAAGTTCCCTGCTGACTCTGATGCTTCTGATCACACTTAGAGAAACAATCTATTACAACAATGCCATGCTTCATGTGGTAGTTACGTTGCCTATGGAATGTACATAGGCATATATATGGTCTTCTACATAAAGTATTTCTAGATATCATCAATTTAAAATATGGAGACAAACATATTGTAAAATTTACAGTAAACTCCCATGTCTCTATATGTGTAAAACCCAATAGATTAATATTAACTCACTAATAACTACAAAACCAATAGGTAAATGTATCAAAGTTATGCCAGATGTTTCCATTTCTAGAGTTCTATTTCATGGATCTAAAACCATCAAAAGTAAGATCATATGACTTAAAAAATTATTTTACCTTTGCAATAATCTATGAGAATGAATAGAACTAAAAGGCAAATCACAAACTGAAGATATATTTGATCTAAATATGACAAGGCATTAGCATATTAAAACTGTTAAGAAAACATTTAATACCAGTTTTTAAAACGGACAATTGTGGAATAGATTTTACAAAAGGAAACAAAAGGATGATAAATGCATAAAATATTCATTCTTATTAGCAATGAAAATAATACAAATTAAAACAACAAGAATTTCTTTCACCTTTCATATTAGCAAAGATTAAAATGATTTGAATACTCATTAGTGGCTTACTCTACAGTGAAATTTTCATACATTGCTGGGGAAGTTTCATTATCATAACCTCCTTGATTTCCTTCCACTTTATTGCTAAGGATGTTGCACGTTTTAATAAAAAATAAGCATTATTTTTTTGAAAGTCATGTGAGAATACTGGGGCTCAGGAACATTATAAAGCTAGGAGTTATTTCAATTTCCCTCATGCAGTAAACATTCTCTTGATTTTAATGATACCTGTATTAGATTTAGAATTCAGGCTTCATTTACATAATCCTCCAAAGACGGCCCCAGAAATCCATTAAAGGTCACCTTACTTTCCCATACATAAACCAAATTCTAATCTGTTCATTCGTCTCCTCAAAAGCATATTCCAGGCTTTTGTAAAGCTTACAGCTTATTATACTTTCATCTCAAATAGAAAATCTTTCCATTTTGGGTTTCCATCCTACTAAACTCCATTCCAGTATGTATTACTTGCTCCTCTTCATGTTACAGTAAAAGATTAAATAGTCGTTTACTTTTTGATATATGTAAAATTGAAATCTAGGCTCCAGAAAAATTCTTTGGAAGTATCAGTACACCTAGAGCTGAAGCAGCGTGGGATGCAGCAGTTTTCACTGTCTGCTCCTGGCTGCATATTAAAATCAGGTATCGCATAGTGGTCAGGGCATATAATTTATTTGTGTAATAAACAAAGTAGAAAATCTCTTTGATTCCCAGGTGTCCAGTTGCAGAGCCCAAAGTTGATGACTTGCTGCTCTCCATACCCCAAATACACTGGTTTCACTGCACAATTTACTCTTCTGAAAGAAAATATCAACAACTGTCAGCCCCCAATAAGGAAAAATATGTAATCATTTTCACTCAAATTCTCATTTGAATCCCAACCAGGAGGATGATCAATTTCAAAATCTGATTAGTTCTGCTGAGGAGAACCATTCAGACTCTCATGCAAGATTACTTTGCAGAAGAAAACTAGAGACACTTCTAAAAAAAATAGCAATTTACCATTAATATTTCTTTCAATAAACATTTTCCAACTCTATAAAACAGCAGATTTTAGTTTCACATCAACATTTAAATATGAAAATAATTACTGCTTGTTCCTAAGACACTATTACATACCTAGGTATCACTCACAATGTGTTAGATAATATTTGAATATTTTCTATAACAATGAATGAATTGAGGAACTAAATTGCTTTTTTCAAAGTTATTAGCTCCATTTTCTACTATTGGTTTGGTCCAGCACAGTCAGAGTAAGCTAAAATAGCCACCGAAAGATAGAGTTGGGCTGGGCTTAAAAAAGAAGCTATAAATAACGTGGAATAGTATTCAGATACAGAATTTTCTCAACTGCCGCTATTCCTTTTGTGTTAAGAAGAAACTGTTTGAGCAATGAAATTTAGTATTCTTTTTTTGCAAGCTTTGTCACTGCTCTCCAGTTAAGGTGCTACACAGTGTTCTTGTAGTATAATAGCTCTTCCCCGTTGTGATATTAATTTTAGGTGTCAATTTAACTGGATTAAAAATTGCTTAGAGAACTGGTAAATGGTTATTTCTGAGTGTGTCTCTGAGGGTGTTTCCAGAAGAGATTGGCTTTGAGTCAGTGAACTAAGTGGGGTGAATCCACCCTCAACATGGGCGGGCATCATCCAATCAGCTTGGATATAACACAAATGCAATCTCCTCTCTCTCCTAGAGCTAGGATATACTCTTCTCCGGTCCTTAAACAACAGAACTCCAGGCTCTTTGGCGTTTGTACCCCACAACTTACACCACTGCTCCCCCGCCCCCACCAGGTTCTCAGGCCTCTGCCCTCGGATTGAGAGTTACACCATTGGCTTCCCTTGTTTTGAGGCATTTGGGCTTAGACTGAGCCATGCTATGGGCACTTCATGGTCTCCAGTTTGCAGGTGGCCTGTTATGGCAGTTCTGTCTCCATGATCACATGAGCCAATTCCCCTAATAAATGCCCTCTCATATATCTATACATCATATATATGTATTGATTTTGTCTCTCTGAAGAACCCTAATATATCCATCCAACTCAAGACATATATCTTCATTGTCTAGGTGTACCCATGTGCTTTCTAGCAACTCAGGAAAATCTCACTTAAAGTAACAACTCAATATTTTCTCTTTTGTTGCTCTCTGCCTCGACCACTATATAACTAACAAATCCATGGCTTTTCGGCTAATTCTTCTCTTCTATTTAAACTATTGGCCAAGACTAAAAATAAGTTTTGTATTTTCTACTGATTTCCAAGTTAAGGAAATGAAAGTAGATAATATAGCCCACAGGTCAGCAAGCTACAGCCTATGGACCAAATCTAGTCCAACATCTATTTTTGTACATAAAGTTTTATTGGGAATTTATTTATTTTATGTGTTGCCTATGGTTGTTTTCATGCTACAATATCAGAGTTGAATAAATTTCTCAGACAGTATGGCCTGCAAAACTAAGCCTATATACTGTCTGTCTTTTTAAAGAAAAAGTATGTTGATCTCTGCTACACAGACAAGAAAAAAAAAAAATTAGAAAAACAGTAAGTGCAATTTCTTGCCAACAGGTCACAATATGCAGGAAGAAGCAGGTTAAAATTAGAAAGATACAGCAGACAGCATTTGAGTACTTCCATGGAAAGTTTTAAAAGCATTTGCACTAGAAGTCCAACACCCACCATTATACAATATACTCATGTAAGAAACAACACATATACCCTATGAATCTAAAATAAAAATTTTAAAATCCCCTGAATAACGAGGGAAAAATGTGTTTTCATATACTTTGGCTTATGTTGCATGTTGCATGAAATCATTGCAAAAACCACTGTCATGAAGCTATTCCACTATGTTCTTTTCCAGACGTTGCACATTTTCAGGTCTTTTTTAAAATCTAAACCACTTTGAGTTGATTTTTTGTGTGGTGTAAGATAAAGGTAAAATTTCATTCTTCTGCATCTGGATATCCAGTTTTTTTCAACATCATTTGTTAAACAGGCTGACTTTTCCCCATTGTGTATTCTTGGCATCCTTGTCAAAGATCAATTGACTGTACATGCATGGGTTTCTGTCAGTGTCTCTATTCTGTTTCATTGGTCTGTAGGTATGTCTCTATGCCAGTACCACATTGTTGTAATTACTGTAGCTCTGTAACATATTTTGAACTCAGAAAACCTGATGCCTCCAATTTTGTTATTCTTTGTCAAGAAGAACAGGATATACTGTTGTTTGGGTTATTCAGGATACACTGTTGGTGAGAATGCAAAGTGGTTCAGCTTCTATGGAAAACAGTATGGAGCGTCCTCAAAAAATTAAAAACAGAACTAACATATATGATCCAGCAATTCTACTTTTGGATATATATCTAAAAAAATTAAAATGAGAATATCAGATATTAGCCTTCCCATGTTCTTTGCAACATTGCTCACAATAGCCAAGATATAGAATCAACCTACTGACAATGAGGGGTAGAATGATATAGTAATGGTGTGTGACACTTGGAGTAGTATGACAGGAAGTACAGTCCCAGCTCTGTTCCTTACAAATTCGTTGAGTTCTATGAGTTTGATGCATTTTTAACCATTTCCATAGATAGATGAATGGATATGAAAAATGTGGCGCATATATATATATGCACAAAGTTCATGTATATATACGCCAAATATATATTTATATATAAATACATATAATTTATAAATATATAAATACATATAATTTAATTTATAAATTTATAAATATATATAAATATATATATTTGAACTTGAAATATTTTTCAAGTATTAAAAGAAGAGAATCCTGCCATATGCAACAACATGAATGAACCTTGAGAGTATTATGCTAAGTGAGTTAAGCCAGTTACAGAGGGACAAACACTACATGATCCCACTTACATGAAGTATATAAAACACTCAAACTCATAGAAACAGAGAGTAGAAGGGGGTTACCAGGAGCTGGGGGAGGTGGTGATGGGGAGTTGGTAATCAACGAGTATAAAATTAGGTTAAGCAAGATGAATAAGTTCTAGAGATCTCTGTACAACACTGAGCCTATAGTAAACAATACTGTATTGCACATTTAAAAGTCTTTTAAGAGGGTAGATCTCATATAAAGTGTTGACATCACAATAAAATAAAAATTTAAGTTAAAAAACTTTTAATTTGTTTGTTTCTTCCAACTTTACAATTTACAAAATACAGAGCTATTCATTAACCTAGGAGAAAATTCATATTATTTCAACAATCATAACAAAAATTTGATAATCTAAAATGGGCAAGGCATTCTGTTAAGCTCTGAAGAAGCCAAACAGAAAATGAGTCAATAATAAATTAAATGTCCATCATGTGTTAAAGCTCACAAAGTATTGCTGCATGTATATATGGCGTGTGTGTGTGTGTATTTATATTTAATCTTATTTGGTCTTCAAAATAATCCAGAAAATAGATACAAATACATCAAATTCAGAAATCAGTAACTTTGCCAAGGTTACACAGCTTTGTATGGAACAGAGCTGGGACTGAACTTTCTATTTTCTTAATCCAAGTGTAATAACACCATCTACGATATCATGCTACTCTTCATTGTACATAAACACCTAAAAAATCTTTCATACACTTTTTAAATAAAAACGTAAAAGCATCCATAACTAATTAAATCAATAACTTGAACACATCTGTTCCCTACGTAAAATTCTTCCTCCCAACATCTTAAAAGAGAAACCCTGGTCAACGTTACAAGAGAACCCTGGTTCAGTTAAACAAGGTTAACTGAAATTGCACAAAAATAGACGAGCTGCTTCTTAATATAAAGTAATTGTTCCGGCTGAAATATTCTAGACTCTTTCTGACATGCTTCTGAAGCTCAGCTGAAAACAGGGGTTATTTTATTTTATTTTATTTTTTTTTTTTTTGTTTAGACGGAGTCTCGCTCTGTCGCCCAGGCTGGAGTGCAGTGGCCGGTTCTCAGCTCACTGCAAGCTCCGCCTCCCGGGTTCCCGCCATTCTCCTGCCTCAGCCTCCCGAGTAGCTGGGACTACAGGCGCCCGCCACCTCGCCCGGCTAAGGGGTTATTTTAAAAGATAATTTTTAAGCTTCCTACTGAGATAATTATACTTATATGTCCCTTCCAAATATTTGACAGACTTACATTACCATTGACAGAGAAAACAACATAAATTAATATTTAGTTCAAAAGAAGGTACAAAAGTTACTATTTCTCTACATCTTTACTTGGAGTTCATACCTTTAGAAAGTTATACTACTAAGACATGTAATTGAGTCAGCAGTAAAGAAGGCTAATTAACCCATTTATGCTAGAGTTTGCGATTTTGAATTTTTGCATGAGTGAAAAATCAGACCTTAGCAATAATCTTCAGCAGTAGAACATAAAAAACTCCCACATGTTTAGCATTCCAGTAATGGAACACTAGGCCTAAGTGGATTAATATACAAATGAACTAACCAGCTTCAAGTGGCATGTGCTTCCTGCTAGGAAACACCAGACTCCAAAGGAGAACTTCATGATGTCCATCTGTATTGGGGGAAAAGCTGAGGCTCATGGTAGAACTAAGGAGTAATGTTCCAAAGCTAGTCCAAGAAGTGGGAAAGAAGTTTTGTGAAAAGTATCACAAGTTACAAACTGATTACCATCTTCAGATAGAGGCATGGAGGTGTGGATGAGGATACAGTCAGATCAGATCATCCGGCTAGGCCCTGTGTGAAGAGATTCTTCCTAACGAAGCTAAGCCAATGTGTTTCCCATCTTAAGTATCTCAGTTATTTTAGCCCATGGACTACCTAGAGAGGACATGATGGTTCTAACATTTCATTTTAGGTATAGTGAGTCTAATATAAAAAACATTGAATAATGAGGACATTATTCAATATTCCTTCTCTTTCCCTTACTTTTCTGTACATTTGTCTAGATCAAATATCATTGCTACCCAATAATATAGTCATGATATCCTGGTGTATGCCACTGCTAGGACGATTCCGAGACTTACTAAGTAGGCAATTCTGGAATTGTCATGTCTGCCAATACCTACCTAGCAAAGGTATGCTAGTATAACATGTATGGGGAACTCCCCACAGATACACATCTGATTCCTTAGAGATATATTTCAAGTGCATATTTTTATTTTGGAATATTCAAGATAAAATCTGGTATAAAATAAACATTTTTCTAATCTTTTTTAATACACATTAAGTTCTGGGGTACATGTGCTGAACATGCAGTTTTGTTACATAGGTATACACATACCATGGTGGTTTGCTGCACCCATCAGCCCGTCACCTACATTAGGTATTTCTCCTAGTGCTAGTCCCTCTCCTAGTCCCCCACCCCCCAACAGGCCCCAGTGTGTGATGTTCCCCTCCCCTGTATCCACGTGTTCTCATTGTTCAGCTCCCACTTATGAGTGAGAAAAAGCGGTGTTTGGTTTTCTGTTCTTGTGTTAGTTTGCTGAGAATGATGGTTTCCAGCTTCATCCATGTCCCTGCAAAGGACATGAACTCATCTTTTTTTATGGCTCCATAGTATTCCATGGTGTATATGTGCCACATTTTCTTTAACCACTCTATCATTGATGGGCATTTGGGTTGGTTCCAAGTCTTTGCTATTGTAAATAGTGTCACAATAAACATACACGTGCATGTGTCTTTACAGTAGAATGATTTATAATCCTTTGGATATATATCCAGTAATGGGATTGCTGCATCAAATGGTATTCTGGTTCCAGATCCCTGAGGAATCGCCACACTGTCTACCATAATGGTTGAACTAATTTACACTCCCATCAACAGTGTAAAAGTGTTCCTATTTCTCCACATCCTCTCCAGCATCTGTTGTTTTCTGACTTTTTAATGACTGCCATTCTAACTGGCGTGAGATGGTATCTCATTGTGATTTTGATTTGCATTTCTCTGATGACTAGTGATGATGAACTTTTTTCATATGTTTGTTGGCTGCATAAATGTCTTCTTTTGAGAAGTGTCTGTTCACATCCTTTGCCCACTTTTTGATGGTGTTGTTTGTCTAATCTTTTTAATATGATGTAGATTAGAAGAATACACACCAGACATATGTCTGGGAGTGTGATTAGAGGGAGAGAAATGAGAACCTTTTCTTTTTACATTTTATGCTCCAGTATTATTTGAATTTTCCATACTAAGCACACATTATTTTTGCAACTAAGAAGGAGGCTACAGATCTCCTTCTCATCTCAAACTTCAACCCAAAATTTGTCTCCAACACAGCCGGGCCACTCAGGCCCACCAGATGTTCCTGCTAAGCTCCAGGGGTTTTAGTACATCTTCATAGTGGCAATTCTTTTGTTATATTCCATTTCTTTTGTTGCCTTTGTTCTCTTTCCACCAGACTATAAACTTTAAAAGGGCAAGAATCTTTGGCTTTTAAAATTTATAATCCCAGAGATAGGAACAGTGTTTAACACACAGGAAATATTCAAGGCACTCAATAAATCATGATTAAATCACAACAACTACTGCTATCTGATATTTACTGAACACATTTAAGAGCCAGGCACTGTGCTAACCAAATTATATCCATTACTTCATATAATTCTCAAGAAAGCACTATGGAGTATACACTACTACAATTTCCATTTTATCAATGAGAAAGATTTCATTTACAGAGTTCAGTAATTTACCAAAGTGGCAAAGCTGGGATCTGAACCAAGGCAGTTTGAGTTCATAGTTTGTGCTCACGGCTTCTACATCATACCAAGTAAATAACTAGGCACAAATGAATAAATATGCAAGATTTTCATATCTAAAGATGAACTCTATTCATGAGAGATAGGTGGACTAAGGTAGAAAATAAAACCATTTAAGGAAATCACTGACAGGGGTGGGGAGAGTATCACAAAATAGGTGTTACCATTATTGGAAAAAGCAATTCAATCTAAGTGGCCTAATAACCTTCTGCAGCTGTCACACATGAAAGCATATGCCCTATGAGGTATTGCCTCCAGAAACCTCCCTATACTGCTAAACTGATTACACAAATAATATGTATTTTTTTAATCAACATTTTTCACATTTATTAATCTTGATATAAAATCAAAATTCTATACATAAACTTAAATATATGTAAAGAGTCTATATATAAACTTAAGTTGACTATCTCTCTGGTGATTAGAAACAAATACCTATTGCTAAGACATACAGTGTTTATTAACGATTCCATTTTTATTCACTGATACAGCAATAGTATGAAAAATAATCCACCTACAACTTTAGAAAAGAAAGAAATATTTCCATAAAGGTATAGGTTGTCTACCAATCTACGATTCTTCAGTGAGGAAAAATTATAATTCTTTAACAAGAAAAAGGTAAGAATATCCACAATATACTAATAATTTCTAGGGGTAACATCAGAGGGATACTGATGATTTTTCACAAATGCCTCTTATTTGGTGGCAACTAAACCCTTGGACAGAGCCTAAGACATTTAACTGTACTGCTCAATCCCTTGTCTATTAAATGGCAGCATTGGTGAGACCCTAAGCATTAAAGACAGGTATGCAATGCTATTTTGATTTGGGAAAATTCAGTGTTCAAATTAAACCATGCTATAGGGCTTCAAAGATTTCTGAACACCTTGGGCTGAAGCTACCAACAACTAAGAAACAGTGTACAAATATCCTCTGTCCTCAAAAGAACTGCCTATTCGGCTCCCACTTGAGAACTATAAAATCAAACTCTTAGCTTCCATGCTCTAAAACATTTTACTCACCAAATCTTTAACAGGGTCCTGGACATGAGTTTCTTTTCATATCTCCCTCCTTTCAGGACAGAAACCATCTCTAATTATTAATCTACCAAAAATGACATAAATGACTGCACGATCTTCAAGAAGAGAGCCATGCGGATACACTGGCTTCTATTATTCAGAGCTACTGCACCAATCATTAAAAAAAAGAAGTTATTAAACAAGCATCATTTGTAGTTTTACTGGGGTAAACTCAATTTAGTTCTGTTTTTCTTCTTATAAAGATTCATCGTTTGCTGGAACCCAATATGATTCAACCAGCTATGATAGGCTAATATTGATTTCCACATCTTCAATAGTACATTTAAAATCAACAGGCTTTGAAATGTTTAATTTCTAGTGACAAATGGATTTTTTTGCTAATACCAGAAAGTTGTTTTCAATAAATTAGGGTGTTTTGACATTTTACAATACAGTCGTTAGACTCAAAGACAAATTATCATTTAAATATTTTGCAGTGAGAGAAGACTCATGATTCTCTATCTCAGATTACTCTGCAATATCAGTACTAGTTAAAGAAAGCTTTGTGCTGGACTCACCAGCACAAGATGACTGCGTCACGAGCAGGACACACTCCTTGACAACAGCATTGATCCTGCCCTGCCTGATTCCTCCCTGGAGCCAAGAAGTGATTCTGTTTTCTATGAACACTTCTTGGAATTTTCCTAAACAGTCAGACCCATGAACTAAACAAAATCCAATTATGTGAAGTGATTTATAAAGCAGATTACATTTCTTTAGCAGGGTAACCATTTGTCTCAGTTTGTCTTGGCAGTCCCAGTTTACGTTAACTCCCTCATGTAATAATGAATTCATCTTTTTTCACTCTCAAAGTGTCCTAGTTTAGATGATAAGTTATATGGTCATCTTCTTCACTAGGGACTAAAAAGAGTCCATTCCCTTACTTCATTGAGGTTGCTAACCACATGAAGCCCGAGATTCCAAAATTCTATAAAGTGGTATTTCACCAAGAGAGAAGAAAAATGATGCTGGACTTCATTTCTGACTGGGCAGAGAAGATCCATGGAATAGAAATACAAGTGTCCCAATAAAAACACTGATGCCTTAACAATTTCCATTGTGGCCGCCTCACATTGACTTGCTGGAGTCTAGTGCTTTGCGTTCATTTCATGCTTTTCTAAAACAATGCTTCTATTTGAGTCATAACAAATTAATAAGAAAAAGCAATTAACTAAAAACAGTATTTCGGTGGAACTAATAGGTCTAAGTATTAGTAGAATCAGCTTATTTTTACTGTTGGATGTTATAGATAAGCATACCCATTTGGGTCAACGTTATGAAAATGACTGCATTCCTAGCTAAGAGATCCAGAGAATCAAGCAATTGCCTTGTGATTTTAATCAACGCTGACATCAAGGTAGAAAGTTCACCCTCCCCCTGCCCCCGAATCTCAATTTTTACAACATTTATTTGTAAATTCAGCTGAATTCTCTGAAAAAGTACTTCCAGGCTACTTTTTGCCTTGTCTATATAATCATAATGACTGTGACTATAAATAACATAACTACTTTTATCTGAGTCATTTAAAATAACAAATAAAAGTATCATGCATGTCATAAACAAGGATACAACTCTTTCTACAAGAAGCTAGATATTATTTTCTCAAGAGAAAAACACTTTGACCAGTGGTTTGAGTCAGATTATCCCCCTTTAGTCTATTCTCCAAGCAGTAGAAAGAGTGATTCTTTAAAAATGCCAATCAGATCATACTGCTCCATGGCTCAGCATCCTTCTAAAATGAATCCAAAGTCCTTTCTAGGACCCACAAGGCTCTGAAAACCTCTCAGATCTAATCTTACTTCAGTTTCCCTCCTTCAGTAAAGTCCCAACCATGCTGGCTTCTTGTACTTCCTTGAACTCACATATCCATCTTAGGTTTGCATTTGTTATTCCTTTGGTTTGAACTCTCCCTTCCTCAGACATTAGTATGACTCTTTCCCTGTCATCCTTAATTTATGAGTCTCTTCAAACATCTTTTTGTTACGGAAGTTTTCAGTGAACATCTTACAGCCCCAGATCTTTACTATCTCTCTCTAAGCCCTTTTCTACTTTATTTTTCTTCATAGCACATCTTACCCATGACATTGCATTATGTCTTATATATTTGTTTATTGTCTGCTTCTAACCACTAGAATGTAAGCATCATGAGGGCAGGGACACTGTCTCTTGTGTTCATTTATGTCTTTCCAGTATCTAGACCACGTGCTTATTAAATGAATGGCACTAAGGTCTATGGTCAGTGAACTGATTAAATGAAATTTAAACTGATCACCCAAAAGTAATTTCAAAATTTGTGTTAAAATGTTTTACCCTGTAAATCTGAAGTCCAAAATTTCCCCATTGCACATGACCTTTAAACTAATTTTCTCTAAAACGGTTTTTCATGCTGTGTTGATGAGAGTATAAATGTACACAAAGCGCTTGAGAGGAAAATCTGGCAGCATATACTGGAACTAAAAATAACAACCACAAAAACAACAACAACAACAAACTTGACCCAATGTTTCTACTTTTAGGTATCTATTCTACAAAAATAAATACACAAGTGTACAAAGGTATGTATGCAAGGATGTTCATTAAGGCATTTTGAGTTTTATAAGCTTGTGTTATTTCCGTAATTTAAAACAAATCTTTAGAAGAAGTTGATTTTCCCCAGACAGTAATGTCAAAGCAACTCTAGGGAGAGCATATTACAGTTTTATTGAAACGTTTTAAAACAAAGTGACTGCTAATTGTAATGCCCCATTCTGGGATGTCTCATCTTATCTGTCATACCAACAAGCCCTTACCAACAGGTTCCTTATAAGTACAAGGTGTGCAGCCGATGACTGCTCTACCTAGACACAGCTGACAGGACCAGGGAAGGATGCCTACCCCAAAGACAGTCGATCAACTGGTTGACCAGCCGTCTGTCAGATGGACAGGTCCCAGATCTAAATCTCAAAGGGCAACACTCAGACTTCTCTCAGATAATTTAGAGATGAGGCACATCCAAGAAGTCAGCAATTGGTGGTGGAGCAAAAGCCAGCCAAAACACAGATAGGCAAAGGCAATGTGCAAAGGGGGATGAAAGTGACAGAAAATGGAAGTCCTGCAACACTGTCATTCCCATTCTGCAGTAAAGATAGGCTGAGCCTTGGCTCCTACTGTCCTACTTCCCCAGATACCCTTAAGTGCTCTTTAAGCTATATTTCACTACATAGCTACTTTTGCTACCTAAAGGAGTGTAACTACCAGAATATTAAATGGAAGATTCTATTACTCCTTCGATTAATCCTTCAATGGGTCTAACCTCAAATACTACTGAAACCTACAGTAAGTATAAATAAGTCCTAAAAAATAAGACTGTTTCCTTGATCATTTGATGAAATATCAAATTCTTTCCAAGAAAATATTTTAGTTTAGCTCACCAACTAGGTAATCCAGTAATATCCAGAGGAAAGATGAGACTAAAAAATCCACATCACAGACCAGAACACCTTGCCTGTCACAAGTCAGGGGACCAGTAGACTAATGGTTTTTAGTAGTCAACAGCATATTTTTATAATTTTTTAATATACTCTGGCATTTTAAAAAAATGAGTCACAGAGAAAAGAAGTATGCGCATCAGTAAATAATATTCTATTCCCTAAATACCCCTTAGCATTTGACACTGTTAGAAAATCATTATAGGAATATATGTATTCAATTATTAATATAAAATCTAGGAAGCCAAGGATCTTCAGGTGCCAAAGTTTCAAAGGGAAAGAAGTTTTTAATTTTCTTTAAAAACATCAAACACTGAAAAATGATTATTTTTTGAATCAATTATCAAATAGTTTTAGAGCCCACACGGTTGGAAGGTCCTTTATTTATGTTTTTCATTGTTCCATGATAGAGGTGTACCAAAGGGGGACAGAGAGAGCCACATAACCCTGGTGTCAATCGCAGACTTTGCACATGGACTGCAGCAGTGGAAAGAGAGGGTGTAGATCTTTCACATTATCCAACTCCTGTTCCCTCGACTCCCAGCCTTGCATCATTAACCCTTGCTCTGGCTCTGGTTCTGCTGTAAACCCAATATTTACATGTGCTGAGGAAAGCAACTTGTACTTTTTCCTCAGAAAGGTCTGTTGTAGGATTTCTGATTACACAAAGCTTTTTATGTCTGATCAAGCTTTGCAGTTTCACATTGTTGACTGTTCAGCTAGTGACCAATAATGACCCATCTGAGTTAAAAGCTGTGTTGTGTTTGGATTATAATATAAAATGGATCCCTTGGTATTCCTAATCCTGCTAGATTGCTTTATGTAGATGAAATTTTTGCCTGCTTTGGTGCCACATTCTTTTGGGTTTTAAAAATAGCTTTATTAAGATACAATTCATATAACATAGAATTTATCCATTTAAAATGTACAACTCAATGTTTTTAGTATAGTATATTCACAGAGTTGTGTAATCATCACCACAATCTAATTTTAGGACATTTTCATACTCCCCCAAAACAATAAAAACCTTATACTTATTCGCAGTAACTCTCACTCCCCCTCTTCCATGCCTCTGAGAATCACGAATCTATTTCTGTTTCTAGGAATCTGCCTATTCTGGACCTTTCATATAAATGGAATCATACATGTGTGGTCTTCTATGACTGGCTTCCTTCGCTTAGGATAATGTTTTCAAGGGTTGCTGACACTCTTTGAATGGGATTTGCATCATATCTATACACTGTTTTTCAAATTCTAAAAGTGTATTTTGGATATTTGTGATGTATATCAAATGGCTTTCTAAATGTACTGCTCTTCCCAGTTTCTGCCAGAAAGCAAAAGGCTGGATAGGCTCTTGGGGAAAAAAAAAAAAAAAAGTCACCAACTTCGTCTAGTTTAGAACATACATTCTGTAAGAAATGATAACTAAGTTATTTTATACTAATAGACTTAGACCTGACTAAATCATAGCATTATATATCCTCCCCAAATGCTCACTCCATTAAAATAATCAAAATCAAATAACCTCTTATAACTCAAAATATAAACAACCCAATACAAAAATGCAAATAATCTGAATAGTTATTTCACCCAAAAAGAGACATGAATGGAAAGTATGCACATGAACAGATACTCAATATCACTAGCCTTCAGAGAAATGCAATTCAAAATCACAATGAGATTCTATTTCTCACCCACTAGAATGTCTATAATAAAAAATATTCACAATACCAAGTGCTGGCAAGGATGTAAAAAAACTAGATTCCTTATGCATTGCTGGCAGAACATGAAATGATACAGTCACTTTCTAAAATAGTTTGGCAGTTTCTTAAAATGTTAAACATGAACCTACCATAACACTCAGCATCCCACAGATACAGTTGTCCCTCTGTATTTGTGAGAGATTCGTTCCCACAAATATAGATACCAAAATCCCCCCACAGATACCAAAATCCACAGATGCTCAAGTTTCTTACATAAAATGATGTAGTATTTGCATATAACTATGCACAGCTCCCATATCCTTTAAATTATCTGTAGGTTACTTATTCCTAATACAATATAAATACTATATAAATATTTGTTTTACCACATTGTTTAGGGAACAATGATAAGAAAGTCTGTATTTTTTTTTTTTTTCCAGCACAGACACAACGATCCTTTGTTTTCTCTCCCTCTCTGGATATTTTCCATCTTCAGTTCGTTGAAACCAGGGATGCAGAACCCATGGATACAGAGGGCCAACTGTATACTCAGTAGAAATGAGAAAATATTTCCACTGAAAGACTCAGATGTTCATACAATATGTATAACATCTGGTATAACCAGATGTTATATCAACACCTATAGAATTACTTATAATATCCCTACACTGGAAACAATCCTAATATGCATCAAGTTGTGAATGGATAAACAAAATGTGGTAAATCTATAAAATAGATTCTACTCAGGAATAAAAATAAACTCTAATAACAAGCACAATATAGAGAAACCTAAAAAACATTGTTAGCAACAACAGCAAAAAAACACAGACACCAAAGACTGTATATTGTATAATTCCATTTAAATAAAATTTCTGGAGAAGGCTAAACTCTAGAGATTGAAATCAGACCTGTGGCTGTCTGCGGTTGGGAGTTAAAGCAGGAGTTTAGTGCAAATGGACAAGAGAGAACTTTTGAGGGTAACAGGTAAGAGAAGTGTTCAAAAACTAGATGGTTGTGGGGGTTGCACAATTGTATAAATTTATACTAAAACTCATTGAACTGTATATTTCAAATGGGTGAATTGTATGGTAAATAAATTATACCCCAACAAATTTTTAAAAGAGCTTCATTGATATCATGTAGGCTACTAATGAGCACTCAGTCCTGATGCGGAAATTGTTGCTATGAATTTCTACATCAATAAGTTCTCAAACTGTTTGGTATCAGGACTCCTTCACATTTTAGAAAATAATTGAGAATCTCAAAAAACTTTTATTTATGTGACTACTATTTACCAGTAATTACCACATTAGAAATTAAAATAGAAAATTGTTTTAAAATTTCATTTATTGATTCAATTTAAAATACCAATAATAAACCCTTATGTTAACAAAAAGAATAGAATTTAAATAAAAATTATAGTTCTTTTCCAAAAGCAAACAATAAATAGTAAAAATAATGATTTTTTAAAATATTTTTGAAAATATTTTTAGTTTCTGGCTTAATAGAAAAAAGCTGAATTCTCATATCTGCTCCTGCATTCAATCAATTCCAATATTATGCATCTGGAAAATTCCACTGTACACTCACAAGAGAATGAGAGTGAAAAATGGCAAGTAACCCCTTAATATTATTAGGAAAGTAGTTTTAATCTCATAGACCCCCAAAGGGTCTTGGGGATCCCCTGGGATCCTCTGGCCATGCTGTGAGAAGTGCTGGCCTAAAATCTGCTCTAAAACTGATAGAGGTTCATTTTAGTGAGATCAATTAATACATACTATTATTAATACAAATACTTTAGGATCAAGTTTTTCTAAGAAAACAGGGTCAGAAAACTTCCTGAATGTAGTACTCAAAGCATTTTGGTTACCACATTGTATAGGCCTGGCTACAACTTGTTTAAAGAAAACGATCATAATGAGACATATCATGCCACACAGTATTTACTTGCTGAATGTCAACAATTTTTCTTGATTTATCAGCAAGTACAATAAATACAACAATACTAAAGGTTGCTTTAGTACACCTGATTGTTACAATCTTATCATCTAAAGCTTTCATTCTTGTCACTGATTCAGAAGTTTCTGTTTCATATCCTTTTCAGTTTTCTCCCATCTCTATGAGTACAAAAGAGTCCTCTTAGTTTCTGCATTTGCTTCTAAAATAATTAAATGTTCTTGAATTTTTTTAAATGAACCTTAACATCATAATCTTAAAATAGTAATGCTACTTTTAATATCTGATCAATAATGATTTAATGATCATTTTAGAATACACTGTTAATTCAAATTAATATTTATCCTATACTTCACAATTAAAGAATAACAATATGATCAGTAAGTTTATGTATTCCTTACAAGCTGAAAGGTTAATGATGCTCACTAAAGATGTACCAGCTCATTTGGAATGTCTCCAAAACTTTGGTCCTCTTTGACTTGAGATGTATTTCCCAAGTCATGTAGATAACAGAACTCTAGATATTTAAAATTTGAACTCAGAAACAACAGTAAATACTTACCTGACAATATCGCCTTCAAGAGCAATCACTCTCTTAATGATCTTCTGTTCTGGGTTTTTAGGTGACCTAGAACAAGAAGATAACGTTATACAATCAGTTATGTCTATGTTGTTTTAGGAAGATGAAAAGAAATTCTACAACAAAATAGGCTATATTAAAGTCTTTACAGATTCCATTGCACTCCACGACATGACATCAGTCTCACTCGGGTTCCAAGTGATGGGAAGTGACTACTGAAGTAATTCTCATTTTTAATAAACTCTTGGGGGGGCGGGGGGAGCCATGTTGAAACTTTACAAAAATAAAAACTACAGAGGAATAAAAAATTTTCTTATTAAGGAATAAAGTTTATTATTAAATTATTGTTGTTGTTAAAGATAGGTTTTGATAGGGTTTGCCTCTGTGTCCCCACCCACGTCTAAGTTTGAATGGTAATCCCCATGTGTAGAGGGAGGGGACCTGGTGGGAAGTGACAGGATTATGGGGTTGGTTTCCCTCAATGGTTTATGAGTATGGCACTTTCCCTTCGCTTGCTCGCTCTCTCTCCTGCCACCATGAGAAGATGTGCCTCACTTCCCCGTATTCTTTTGCTATGATTGCAAGTTTTCTGAGGCCTTCGCAGCCATGTGGAAATGAGTCAATTAAACTTCTTTTTTTAAATAAATTATCCAGTCTCAGGTAGTATCTTTATAGCAGTGTGAGAACTACACAAGTACTTAGAGGAAAGAGGATTAGTACATAAGAAAATGCTTACGTATTTCTTTAAAATGATAACATCAGTTTTTTTTAAATTGCATTTAAAATTAAGAAAGGAGTTTTATTTGAATCCCATAAAAACACTGAAGATGTGAGGCATTTTCTTTAAAAAATAAAGAATTAGAGAACTTTTTGAAACTACATTTGGGTTTAGCCATTTGATGATTATAGAATTCAGAGTGCTAAAACAGAGCTACTGACAGTTAAAATAAATGGACAGGTTTTGATATACTTAATACAGACATCATTTATTTCAAGCTACTTGATTATGGTAAATTTTCACTTACAGTAATACTATTTACTCTAAATAAACCTCTGCCTCTCCTGGTATATATACCCTATGCACTTCCTTTCCACACTGTGATAGGATTCATCTATGAGGTCAATAGTTTATGGTAAAACTGATGGTGCATCACTTTTGAGATTATGTTATAAAACAGACTTACAGGCTCTCCCTCTTTCTCTCCTTCTCCCTCTCCCCTCCTTCCTTCTTCTTTCTATTTTTTCCTCTCAAGTCTCTTTCATGGATCACTCTAGAAGTCTGGTCTGTCCTGAGGAGCCTAAGGAGAGACTCATGTGGTGAAGAAGGAAGGTCGGCTAACAGTCACATTAGTGAGCTTCAAAGCAGATACTTCAGTCAAGTCTTCAGAGACTGTGGCTCTGATCAACAGCTTGACTGCAAATTCGTGAGAGACCCTGAGTCAGAACCACACAGCTAAGGTGCTTCTGGTTTCCTCACCCTCAGAAAATATGTGAGAAAACAAACGTTTGTTGTTTTAAGATGCTAGACATTGGGGTAATTAGTCATGCAGCAATGGGTAACTCTATCTTAATATGGTCAATTTCCTGCCAATAACGTTTTAAGGCTTTTAACAGACCCAGTTCAAGAAACATCTCATATATCACATAAATGATCATTTAATATGTGTTTTAAAATCACGCATAGATAAAAATATTTTAAATTCAAGTCACATTTTGAATTGAAGTACTTTTTAAAAGGAATGTAAATGCGCAAAAGCTGAAAAGATCAAATATATTCAAACTGTACATTTCATCAAAGGAAATGTGCACTTTCAATAAGATTTATATTTCACAATGTCTTGCAGAGAACATGAAATCATGTAAGCTAGTTGCATTTATGTGTAACAATTAGTTTCACAGTTTTTCACTAACTTAATTTTTTTATTTTAAAATGAAATTTGATCAGAGTTTTGATTGGCCTCGTCCTTTTATTACATCAAGTAAATATTATGTTTCTACAACGTTCATGTCATTAATGTACAGCTGAAGTGAGGGGTATTCGCACATTCAAGCTAATGAAATTAAGGTACTCTCTGCAGGGTTACTCATAGACCTTTTAGAAAAGTGCCCCTCCCATGTCTCCTATTTTAAAAACTAGGAAAGCATAAAATATTATTCAGCCTCAGTGGTCATCAAATAATTGCATATTATAATAATGGGATATTAAAACACTTCCTTACTATGTTGACAAAGATGTACTACTACTAATAAATTGTTGTTGGGGGATTAGGGACATTGATATTCTACATATAAAGTATTTGGTCACGTAACATGCCTTTCTATAAGACAATATCAAGATTTTATATTCTTTTAAACATAATAATGATACTTCTAGAAATTTACCCTAATGAGATGATTATGAATGTATGCAAAATTTTGGCTACATGGATAGTTAAAGGATTACTGTCTATTTTTAAAAAGAGAAAAATTCAACAAGAGCAGACAGGTTAAATAAACCATAGTCCACTCACATAATAAAATATTTTGCAGTCATTAAAAATAATGTTAGAGAAGAATATTTAGTGATATGGAACTATCAACAGAATGTATGGATTGAAACTATATGTTAGAAAATATTTTTTGTGGCATGACTTCACATCTGTAATAGCAGAAAGAGAAATATGCATTCATTTTTACTGCGAACTGATCAAGAAGATTCTGAAACAAAAGGAAAAGGAAAAGTTCTGTGTGGATAAAAGCTTTCATACCCAGATTTTGGGTCCAGATTATTGGGATATCCTTTAGCGGATGACAACTATTTGTGTTACATGACATTACCCAAGAAGAAATACTCCAAGATAGGGTATAAGACCTGAACTAATTATCAAATTTACTGCCTAATATTGAGGTGAGATTAGCATTAATGAAATAATATAAAAAGCAACCCATATCAGCGTAAAAAATATTTTATGCCAACAATGTTTAAGCTTTTGAGATTCTTGAAAGGTATTCTATATTTTAAAATAATCTATATTTTAAGATCATGAGGCAAAATAGAGTATGCAAAGGGAGCTATCTATATCATTAAAGTCTTACAAATTACTACTTCAAATATGTCTATAAATTTTAATGTAATATTAAACTCATGAATCTAATCAAATAATTTCAAAATGAAAAAAGCTATTATTAACATTAATTCCATTACTGCTTAAAATCTGTATCTATATTTTAATCATTAGGCTGTTGAATGCATTACTTTGATGTAAGTAGAAGTGGTCAGAGAGTTATTACAGATTTACATCATGAAACTTATTAAACTTCTCTTTGTCTTAATTTTCTTGGCCACTTGCCTATCTCCTAGAAAATGTGAAGAATAACAAGTGAAGGATTATGCTTTACTTGAGGAATACAATGTATGCTCCCCAATAAATGCTAAAATTTGTAAGTTTAAATTTGTAAGTTTAGTGTTTTCATAATAAGCAATGTTTTACAATATTTATTTCTGGGATGTGGATTTTAAACATTCTGTTTTATGCTTATGATTTCATTGGGCAAGATTTCTCCAGAGACTTGGACGAGGAGCCTAAAATTGTTTCTTTACTGCATGAGTCTTAGCAGCTCTGTGTGGTATAGCAGAGAATGTCTCTAACTAGAACGGTTGCAGGTCAAGGAGTGGGGTCTAATGTAGATATAATAGAATTTCCAGTCTCTCTCACTAATTTTGTGTTCTTTTATATTCCCAAAAGATTATAATTTTCACCCTGTTGAGAGCACTTGAGAGCTACTTTGGCATACTCAGGAGACCCCTCGTGTATTGTGGGGATGGAGAGATTAGCATATGTCCCACCTTCTCTTTTCCTGACCACCTCCACCCTGATCCTGGTGTCACACAGATACCTTAACCCTGGGTCTAAGCATTCTCTTTTCCCATTTATGATAAAAATTGTAAAACCTCCCTCTGTGACTTGGGTAGATTTTTATATTCATACGGTTCAGAATTGGCCCAGATTATCACAGAATTAGAAGTAACCTTAGCCACAATCTAATGCAATCACTGACCCCTTAAAAATACCACCAGGTACTGGACACTATTTGCATTGCATATATCCCAGTGAGGTCTAAATCTAATGCTTTATTATTGAGGTGAAAGGAAAAACTAATATTCTAGGAATGCCTCCTATTACAAGAGGATGTTTTTCACTATCCTAAAGGATAAAGCATGCATTAAGCCACATAACTTTACATCATTATAATTTTAAAAATGTATGTTTTTCTATTCTTTTATCATGAAAATAAGTAGAACGAAAAGTCTACTCAACACAATGATAAGAAGTGTTATCAAATGATAGCTTATCACTTCCTTTCCCTGTTACACTTGAAAAATGTTGCCAGAGTTTAGCATGGTTTTCACAGTGGCTAGAGCTAAAAGGCTTTGCAGTATATCTAGCTCTTCCTCTGCCACTTTTAATCTTTCTCATTCTCTATTACCCAAATTTTCCACTTGGTGACCATGTGATGGTCCTCCTGTGCCCTGCAAATCCATGGACTGGAGAAAAATGGAAACACAGTCTTGCTGTTACTAGTCCTCTCTGCTGTAAGTGAACTGCTCCCTCTAGGCAAGCTACATAACCTATCTGGGTCTCATTTTCAGGAAGATAAGATTAGATCAGAAACCCTAAACCAGTAGTCAGACCATGAAATCTGGCTTATAGAAGTATTTTATTTGACTCATGCATTTAAAAAAAAATCTTGAGCTTGCTAAGCAAATAGGAGACGTCATATAAATTTATTTCTCTTGAAAAAATAGGTAGATCTGGCAACCCAAGTAGCACATTCTTGCATGAGAAAAGTCCACTGGAGGCTGGGTGTGGTGGCACATGCCTGTAATCCCAGCAGTTTGGAAGAATAAGGAGGATGGATGGCTTGAGCCCAGAAGTTCGAGACCAGCCTTGGGCAACATGGTGAAACCCTGTCTCTACAAAAAATACAAAATTACCCAGGCACGCTGACATGTGTCTGTAGTCCCAGTTACTGAGGAGGCTGAGTTAGGTGGATTGTTCGAGTCCAGAGAGTGCAGGCTGCAGTGAGCCATGTTGACGCCAATGCACTCCAGCTTGGGCAACAGAGTGAGACCCCGTCTCAAAAAAGTCCATTGGAACTAAGAAGCAGATGATTTGCCAGTCCCGCCAACTTGTTTCACAAACGTGTAGTACCTGAGGGCATGAGTCTAGAAATCTTGAAAAATTTTCCTAGCTAGAGCATCATGTAAATAGTGAGAAAAAACGCATAAAAGCTCTAGCAGGAATTCTAGCATATTGTAGGTACTCAGTAAATTTTAGACATCCCTTCCTATAATAAATTCATAAAGGAGATCAATTAACTGGGTCTAAGACAAGAGTTCCAATCCTTTTTGAAGACTTACATGGATAGACTATTTTTTAAACCCTCTATTAAAACAATTTTCAGGTTCTGTTGCATTGGAGAACAAGAAAAGCATTGTAAAGGTTTGGTCAAATTTTATTACATAATTAGCTAAAGAAACACCAAAACTAAATATAACTGAATCCATATTGAAAAGCACAGGTTTATTTTAAATTAGGTAGGTATTATCTGTAAAATCAAGATAGAAATAAATAATTTTTAGTTTTGGATTCTGTACACTTGCTTCACTATCAGTAGTGTGAACTTTGTACATATTGCCCCATTTTTAATGGTTCATTTTTAAAATTCAATACAGTTTCATGAGTTAGTACTCTCAAAAATTTTATGTAGGTCAGTAGTATTTCAGCTACCTTTATCCCCTTGTTGACTTCTCTTTGTATCATGTAAATCTTCTAAAATTAAATAAAAGAAACTATAGACTTTAGTTGTTCTTTGGATTCATTCTTGAAATCCTCTCAAGCACAGAGCTTATAACTTCAGATGTAATTTCAGAAAATGATATATGTATATACAATCCCTAACAATCACTTTTGCCCTGATATCCCAGAGAATGCTCCCAACCAAGAGCCTCATTACTGGCAAAATGACGTACAGATGAGGTGGCAAGAACCCATGTTAATGTTTCGAATTTGTCTTACTTTCTAGAAGGGGAAGGAAAGATCGTGGGAAGGGAACCCTAAGACAGGGGAAGAAGATTTTTATGTGTATAGAAAACTTTAATGAAAATAGAGTCAAATTTCAAGCTATGCGACTTACACAGTCTCATTTTGTGGGGTGGGGATGGAATAAGAAAGGATGGTTTATCTACACTGGCCAATCTCTCAGAGCATACCCTACCTGACTCAGGCTGCTAAGCAGCAATAGAATCTTTCAGGACATTGGAGAGATTCCAGTTGGGTTTCTAGTGACCTAGGAATGCAGCAGCAGAAACATCACCTTTATGTTTCAGATTTATCTTCTACCAATTCCTTACACAGGAAAATGTATTTTAACAGTACTGATGAAACAAAAAAAGAATGAACTTTAAAGAATTGAATTGTTGTTTATTGATAAAAAGTGTTCTTGGTTAAATGTAAGAATTATTTCACTTTCACCAAATGTGATTAGGATAAATTTAATAAGCAAATAGTGACAACTGGTCTTATTAGTGAATCAGCCTTGATTATGTAAAATCAATTAAATTTGTATTTATGACTCTAACTTCTATAATTGAAAAGAGCTGTGTAACTGAGTATTTTTGATCCTGAAAAACAAATGCCTTCATTTAACTATGAAAAATTTAAGGAATTTAGTATAATCATAACAATAAATTAATTTCCAACAATGTTTGTTAACTAAAGCATTTCAAAACACAGATCGTGCAATCTTCAGGTATTTAATATAGTTACAATTTACCTTGCTGTCTAGAATAATCTGTATGTAAATGAATATATATAGTACAGAAACAATATATAGCACATATGTAAAATATGTGTGTGTGCGCGCCCATGTATTCTACTGTGTAATATGGAGTTATGGCTTTTAAAGGAACTTTTGATCTATAAAGAAACTTCTGGTCATGAAAATTATATTCCGTATTTTGTAAACCTTGATTTTAATATATTGAATATGCTTAAAGTTGAACATATCTGTGGAAATGAAGGACATGAATGCTAACATAAATTTACATACTGACTATTCTTTCAATACAGAGTCCCAAATGCAGACCTTCATATAGAAGCACCACCGTTCTGTTCTCAAAGATGGACACGCACTCAGAAACATTCTTCCCCCTTAGTCAAGCTAGGTTTTAACCCCCTATCCAAACTATCTCACTGAGTATGGCTTTGCATGGAATACCCCTTAAGGCCATGGAATCAAACAAAATTAACTGCTCTTCAAAGGAATAAATCCATCAATCTAGACACATAACCCTGACACTTCAGTTAAGCTAACCAGCTTTAGACGTTTGGTTTCCGTCAGGTTGAGAAATAGTACCACACATTTTTGGTAGGTTTGGAGGATATTCATACCACAAATCACCCTGAAAGAGCAAGCTATTTGTATTTTCTACATCAGACCATATCCATTGCCATCAATATGACACAGAGAAGGCAAACCAACTGAATTGCAGAATGAATACTAGTCTACAAGGACTGAGGTTAGGACCTTTAAGTCATTGTCCATGCAAAGTATTAGAAGTACCTGTAGCCACCTGGAGAATATTATTGGAAGAATGGCACAAGGGTCAGCTTGTGCCCAACACAGCTTACTCGTCAGTTTCCCATGATGTTGATGATACTGTAGGGTATGAGATGCCTAGCTTAGGGTAGAAAGCATCTTGGTAAAAGTGAAGAAAGTGAGCACAAGGCTAGTCTTGAGCATTTTACCTAGAGCATTTTATGGTTACCATATGATACTTTTTCAGGGCCAGGAAAGACACAGATGGGAATGGAGACATTTCAGTGGTTGCCAGCACTGGGGATTGTAAGTAAAGGAACCTTTACAGCCGAGAATCAGACAGGCTGACATGACATCCCATGGATGCCAGCAAGGAAAGGTGTCCATCAAGGTGCAGGGTCCCTCCCCTGATGCCATCACACTATAAATTTCTGGAGCTTAGATGTTGTTCTGACAAGATGAAGAACTATAAACAGACTTAATTTGTCTCGAATTGCCTCAGAAAGCTCTTACATTTACCCTGAACTGAAAAGCATTGTTTGCAATAGGACACTTAAGACTTGCTTGCAATAGGACACTTAAAATCAGCAATGGCAAAATAAAGTTACATATTTTTGCATACCTGATTTTTATGGCCTGAAAATTTGTATCCATCCTATTGTCTTTACTCTATTGCATATATCTTTTGATTAATATACTTTCTAGTGACAATTGAGATATGCATTATTAATGTTTAAACTGTGCTACTGGATTCAAAATTTCCTAGTAAAACTGAGTTAGGTGTACGTGTGGGGAGAGGTAAGATGCCACATAATCAATGATACTATTCTAATTTCTCAAAAACTCACTCTCCTGGAGAATGTTGACAGTGTGGAGGTTAGAACACAAGTAGAATATGAAGTATCCTGACACATTTCTGTTCTAACCTTGTTGAACTTATTAATTTTTGAAATACAATGCTATTGTTTTGCAGAAGAGCTCTCAGGTACCAGTAACTACATACAATTTACGCCTTTGAAAAGGTCAACTTTATGCCCCCAATTGTAGACTCGAATAATATTAGCAAATTGTTTCCAGAAAAAAAATACATGATGCTTGGGATTTTACAAAATCAACTCAACTAACCACCTCTAAAAACAGCATTATCATGTATTTGCTCAGCTTGACAGCCACTTATTCAGCTAGCTCCAGTTGCTATATTACCAGAAAATTTTTCTATTTATTTCATTTTCTGCTATTTATATTGCAATAACTTGTACTATGATAGTTTGTCAATGCTTTAAGTTAAATAATACTAAAATTAAATTAAATGTCTAACTCTTATTCTTAATGTTATGCATATGTTTCTAGGTCTTCCAGTATTACCTTTTTCCTTTCTGCTGGATAAATTACATGGAGCTATAGAGAGGGTGAAAGAGCTAGAGAAAAGGCTTAATTTGGAAAGGATTTTTGGTAGCCGAGAATAAATGTCTTTTGGAGAAAGGAGGCAAGTTAAGAATGGCAAAATTTAGGTCAGGAGTTAAAAAAGACTGTGAGAGATCGTAAGGGAACTTTGGCAACAATAGAAGAAAAAAAAGGGGAGATTTATTTCCAAGGACGAACAGAAGAAGTTATCTCATTAGGGTAAACCAAGCCAGACAGGTACAGAGCAGTGAGTAGACAGAAAAACACAGCCAGGTGAGTAAGAAGAGAGAGTGCTGCCTATGGATTCCACAAAGAGAGCACAGAAGCACTGACTTGGAGAAGACAGATCTTCGAAGTTGCTATGTTAGGGTTCTACTCATTCAACAGGCGCCTTAGAATGAGGGAAAGTTTGGTTATAATGCTGTTACTCACTCTTCCTATGTTTGTCCTTTCCCTTGTTAGGTTAGCCTGAAAAACTTTTAATGTTTGTAAGAAAATGCAGAGGTCAAAATATTGCCAGTCAATAGAATAGAATGATGGTTGCCAGAGATTGTTGGTGGAGGTTGGGGGCAGAAATGGGGAGTGGCTGGTCAAAGGATAGATCTATTGTACAGTGTGGTGACTCTAGTCAATAATAATGTATTATGTACTTGAAAATTGCTAAGAAAGTAGATCTTCAATGTTCTCACCATACACACACAAAAAGATAAATATATGAGGACATGGCTATGTTAATTAGCTAGATTGAATCATCTCACAAGGTGTGCATACCAAATCACATTTTATACTGTAAATACATACAATTTTTATTTGCCAGTCACATCTTAATAAATCTGGGGAAGAATTCCTAGTTGCCCATGTTCTACACATAGAACACCAAAGAAATCACTTTCCAAAAATCACAACCATATCTCAACCTGTAATGTATCCTTTCAAGAAGCTAAAGATTCTGACCTGCTATTTTTAGCTGAGTGTACACAGTCAGCAATAACTATAAAATTTATTGAGGCATGTGTTTTTCATAAAAACACTGAGTATGTTGAGGCTGCAATTTCTCTGAAGATTTACCTTTTTCTATTATTCTTTAGTACACACATCCTATAGCCACTTTTTTTCTAGTTCATAAAATCTTATTCCGAATAATTAGGTACCCGTTTAAAATGGAAACAGACCATGTCTGCCCACATGTGTTGTTCCTTGCAGGAAGCTGCTTTGATTCTAGGTTGAAAGACATTGATTAATGTGAGAAGGCTCGCCTGCTTTTCAGAGCATCAGTCCCCTAATTCTGTACACACACAAAATGGACTCTAATCTCTACAGCTGTCATGTTGATGCTCCTTGTGAGTTGTACATTTCACAGACTCTGAAACCATCATTCCACAGCTCAAACATGACCAACAGCTTTCTTCAAAGAAAGAGTGGGAGAGATTATTAAGGCAAAATGGGACCAAACCCTCATCTTCATGTGTGGACGAAATTTAAATGGGTCCTGATAGCTATGTGGTTCCCACAGCTGAAGCTTAATAAGTCTCTCCCAGACACAGGTATAAGAACAATTAATAGTCCTCAAATACCTCTACAATTAAGTAAAACAAGGCCAAATAGAATTAATGGAAATAATCTTTAACTGGTCTTAAATGTCTGTGGGTTAAATGTAAGAAGGAGGCTTTGATTTAAATAAAAGCAACTTCTCAGAAACATATGCTCACCACCCACCATTCTTCATCTGAATGGCACAAACTTGGGAATTTCGTTTCACTCTAACATGGGAGCTTTGCCAAGAGACATGGGCACAAACATCAGTGATTAAGAAAGATCTCCAATATGAAATATGTGGGATCTAATCCGCATTAGAGTGGGTTTGTAGGCAACGGCACCATACTTTGGAATGACCACATGGATAGATATTTTGATTTACGTAACGGTGTTAAATTCTATTTAAAACTTTTAAATAGTCTAACTGTATTACCTCAAATAAAATGCCTTTCTGAAAAAGATATGAAATCAAGTAAATACTTCTCACAAAATCCTCTGATTCAGTTTCGTTTTAAAATATAGAGCCCCAAAGCCTTACTGATGCATACCATGTCTCTCCCACCCTTTATCGGTTCTTTCTCACCGCTGCCATCTGTTTGCCTTGCTTTTTCCAGCACAATGCCCATCCCTCCAGGCTGTTCACTGGCACTCAGATGTCTTCCTCTAATTCTTTACATCCCCATCCAAGAAATGTTCCAGGTCTTTTCCTATTCTTCCTCCCAAAGATTTTATTCAGCACCACCCTCTGTGTATTTTGGACACTTCTTCTCAGACATTATTTGTCAATTAAAAAATATGCAAGTCTGCTTTTGGCCTTCTATTTTAAACACAATTATTTACTACTATCTTGTTTTATATTACACACAGGAGAAAAATTTTGTAAACATCTCATCTTTTACAATTATAATTCCTTAAGTCCTTCTAATTCCAGTCTTTAAAAATGTAAATGCAATGTACAGAGGAGTCCTATGATAAATATGTAGATAATTCAAATGTTTCCAGAAGCATCCTATTTCATTTTTGTTAACTTTTAATATATATAAGCCTATCTATTCATAGTTACACTGATCTAATAACATGAACATTATCCTACTGTATAATTCTTAGTTATAGTTTAAAAACAGGTATATAACATGAGTTTAAATAATAAAAGGAAAAGAAAGGAAAGTCAAAGTTATAACTCTATAGAGATAATAAGACAAAAGGTATGGCAAATGACCATTTGAATCTCTTACAGTCTCTTTCAAGCTATTTTACTACCCTTCTAAATTAATATCTCATTTGAAATAGTTCCCAAAATTCCAATCTAGTAACTTTCAAGTCAAAGACTCAGCTGTTTAGAATGCAGACTGTATCATGGCTGTGGCTATGTGTACTTGACCTCCTGCCTGTTAACAAAGAGACTCAATTAATTATTTGCTGTTTTGAATGGCTATTTCATTTCACCTCCACCTTTCTTTAAGTGTTGAAAGGCTCAATTGCTTTATCACCTTAACCTTAGCTTTGGAGAATGCATGCAGAATTTCTTAACTGCCAACTAATAAACTATCTTGATCCAGAAAGTTAATTTTCAGGAACACAGCTTCTAGATGTCTTAGTGCTAGAGTCAGCTGAAGTAACATATTGACCCAGTGTCATATCACCTTCCAAGACAGTCTCTTTGTTCTGAATGGTGGCTTTGGTGCTAAGCTATTCCCTTCACACGAGCACCGCAATGGATTATAGTGTCATAGTCACAGTTTTAGAAATCTTACCACACATAAAAAGTGAATGTTTTCGGTATTAATTAAAAGTATACAAACTAACAGTGTATCAGTTTTCGCAACTTACTTTTAGTCACATTAAACTCAGTAATATAATTTCACATTCAAATACTGGAACATTAAACTAGAAGTAGAAAACAGCTTTGAAGTAAATGAGAAAGTGGATTTCTCTTTTTTTTAATGTATGGGCAGAGTAGAACTGATACCAATGATTATCTAAATGTGAAAAACTAACCACAACACCAAAACAGAGTCTGGAATTCATCAAGGATTATATCATATCTTTTGAATTTCTTTAGCCCTGATATATGTAACATTTTTAAAATTCTCATTTGCTATGTATTTGCTTCTCTATTTATATATTAATTCTGACTCTATAAGTGGACCATAAGATGATATGAAGGTAATGTTACCCTTCTCATTATATTCAGTCCTAAGTCAGTTACCTGCACTTATAAAAAACAAGTATTCATCTAGGTGATTCTGATGCAGGAAGCCTAGTCCACCTTTACAGGTACCGTTGGAAATGCTCACATGAAAATTCTATGAAATTCAGCATACTGGCTCCCTACATGTTCAATAAAGATATAGCCTTAAAGAAAAGCCATAATCGATTTTTAAAATGACCATGACAATACCGATTTTAAAACATGTACAACAATCTAAAATTGCCTATCAGGGAAAAAACTCAATATTCTAATTCCATATGTAATATAAACCTGGAATTGAATCTACAACTAGCATGAAGCATCATAACTCAAATAAGAAAGAGTAAGACATTCCATTTCCGAGATTTTTAAAAGAATATAAAAATCTCCTCAGATCAGGCAAAAATGACAGACAAACTGTGATTTAACAGAAAGGCTGTGGTGTTAGGGTACAGAAGAATTTATTTCTTATGGTCATTAATTCATTCAGCAAATACATGCTGAATGACAAGCAGGTGCCAGGTACTCTACATGGTACTAGCTTACAAAACACATTTTATTACAATCAATGGCATGCATGTTTTTTAGGGTTCAGACCCAAATACTAGCTATATCACCTTGAGCAAGTCATTTAGCTATCTTAACATCTATTTTTTCCTGAGTATAAAAGGATGACAGCAAATGTTACTGCTGATCCCCAATATTACTGTAGAGACTCCATGAGCTACTAAACATAAGCGGCCAAGCATCTGCTTTAGATAGAATGAGTCTCAGAATGAGATCATAAATTATAACGGAGAGTTCCATGGGTCCAATTCCTACTTTAAGTAGGAAAGCAGGTATAGTCTCAAACTAAAACCACAAAATGAACTTCTCGCTACTAAGATGACTACACAACATTTCTGTGAAGTCTGTGTTGTGGTTTATTACATCCAGTTAGCAATTCTGCCACCAAATAGCAAGCTTGACTCTACTTTCAAATAAATGCCAAATGACTTCTCTCTTTCCCTCCTTCCCTCCCTTCCTTTCTTTCTCGCTCTCTCTTTTTTCTTCTCTTCCTCTTTCCGTTCTTTCCTTTCTTTTTCCTTCTACCTGGCTTCCTTCCTTAGAACCTTCTTCATAAGAACATTTAAATAATTAAAGATAGTACAGATAGATTAAGCCACTTTTAGGCCCAGTAATCTGACAACTTTTTGCATTAGTTTATGAGCTGTTAAATTCGTAGCTAAATGTATTCATACTGGGAAATTTAATTGTTCCAGTAAAATGCGAAAGTTTCGTAAACCAATTTTGTGTGGAAAGTAAAGAAAATCTAATTGTTTCATCTATTGTGTATTTTAATTAATTGCTCCTCACGTAAAACTAGGTAACAAAATGAAAGCAATAATATTTTATTTAAAATGCCCAGGAAATTCCGCAAATAATTCACAGAACTTCCTTGAAAGCAAGCACAGTTAAAAAAAGTCTGAGGCATAACAGGTATTCAGAATAAGGCACTAGAAAGTTGAAAAATAACAGTATTAGTCCACTTTTTAGTCTCATATTCACTGTTTCAGTGTTTTCTTTTTAGGATGATGGACCATGCCACGTGTTAGTATATTTGTAGTCTTTTATTCTGAATACTTTAACTCTGACTTAATTATGTTAATATTTTAAAAGCGTGAAACAATTTTGCTATATTTTACTATAAGAAAGATATGCCATAAACAAATGAATATTTCCCAAAAAGGCACAAATTGGATTGTTGGAACTGAGACCAGGACTATGATTGGG
Organism: Theropithecus gelada; assembly: GCF_003255815.1. Lineage (NCBI taxonomy): Eukaryota > Metazoa > Chordata > Mammalia > Primates > Cercopithecidae > Theropithecus > Theropithecus gelada. The sequence goes on from NC_037670.1 coordinate 135,338,906, forward strand.
AATCTATCCATGTATTAACCACAACAATACATTGTAATTCCTTGTAGTGCCCATTACTATTTGCAATGTGGTTTCACTTAAAGAAAAATCAATACAAAGAAACAGGTAAGTAACAGGAAAGAAAAATTGATGGTGACATTCTAAAATTATTTTCACCTTCTAAAAGGCTGTGTATCCACAATACATTTTAAAATGAGATAAAAAGATCAAACAATTAACTGCTTAAAAAATAAATCCTGTATAAAATAAATTTATCATCTACACTAAACATTCTGAATTTTTATCTGAGAAAGATAAAAGTATTTAACCCCAGTTTGAAGAGATTAATGATTAACATAAAGTCCCTAATAGAACCTCCAGTTAATTTTCTGACCCTTTGACCTCTAAAATTCTTTCATAAATCTTTCAGAGTTGTATACCAAAAACATGAAGCCCTGTTTAATAAAAATAGAAAAAGCTACAATCCTGCTCAATTCAAAACATTTTGTTTTGTGTGACCTTTAAAATACTAGAAATATACAAATATACTTTTTAGTAATTCTTATTAGAAATTTACATTATTTATGGGATCAACTATATAGAAAATTAAGGAGGTCTGGGGTTAATTGTTAACATTTTAAGGTTGACACTTGGTATTACAGTTAGAGATAATCATGATTTGGACCCACCACGTTCCATAAGGTGTTCTTCTTGAACTTCATATATTTTACATACAACTTTTCTGGAATATATGTACAACACGAATATCCACATGAATTTACACAGTATATGCTAATTTTCTCTGGGGAAGAGTGTACCATGTTGTCTGGCTATCGCCACAAATTTGTCTGAACACATTCCTAGTACTTTTATTTTCTTAGTATTTCTGTCTAAATTTTTTCTCAAATCCCTCTTGATTCATTTATAATGGTTAGTAGCATTTTAGTATTTATCTTTTCTTACTGCTTTCTAACTACACACATTTTTAAAAAATAGAATTACAGATGATGTTTTGTCATCTTTTTGTTTTTTTAATTAATAGTCTATCATTACTAGTTTTTCCTATTCTTAACTCCCAATAGAATGAGGACTTCCAGGTAGGACCAATGCTTATTAGAAGTGACAGAATATTACAATTATCTAAAGAATTCTATCAGTACTGATGGTCAACAAGTTATTCAAATTAGGGCTTTCGGAAAATTATTGGGTGTGGCAATAGTCACATTGTTAATATTATTTGCATAATTAACAATTCTTGCCTACAGTTAGGTTTATACAGGGCAAATTAAACAAATTTGGTCATGCCTATGTAGCACACAGGAAAACTGTGCTAAAACTTTATAGTAACAGTGGGCCTGATGAAATAATTATAACTATACTCCTGAAGCATGACAAAATGTTTCAAATAAAATTTATGTGTTGAGTGGTTAGCACTAACTTTTCACTTAAAGAAAAAAAACTAGCACTTTTTATTTGAAAAAAAAAAGACTGAAGTGGTAAGTAGGGTTTGAGAGTTGAAGTGATTCCTTTTTAACATTTTGAAATACTTCAAAAATGTATTCATTAGAAGGCTGATTCAATTACATTTCCAGGACTGAGGAAAGATATCTATCTTTTCAGCACACTTAAGCAGAAACCTTTTCTAAGTTATTCATGCTCTCGCTCTTACAATGGGAATAGAACTTCTTTCTCCAAATCTGGTCCTCTTCCACTTCTGCTGCTTTCCTTATTTTTGCTCCACAGAGCCATGCCCGACACAAAAAAGCAACACTTGCCAGTTTCTCATTTTGAAGAGTCAAGACAAGTGTCTTCAAACACCTGGAATTATAAGTACCTTCTCTTATCCTTCATTCTGCCATTTCTTGGACAGAGGAATAAGAAACTACATATAAAGGGATTAATTTAAAAACTGACAGTAGGGCATTTTATTAGGACATTTAAGGTGAAGCATACATTACAAGATCTTTTTCAAAGACATTTTTAAATGTTCCAATGAGAATTGGTTAGGTATTAACTGTGCAGATTTATTAATATATGCATCTTATTTCAGGTTCTATTAGAAAACCTGAGGTAAGATAGTGATTTTCCCTGTATAATTCTCATGTTTTCAAAAACAACATAGATACCTTTGAGCTACTGTCCTCCAAAAGCTAGGCCCTGCTGCGTCATTGAGCCAAAGATATAAAACTGAATCAGGTCACATATCCAAGTACACACCTCCAGGAAGACACTTCCATTGATTCAGAACTCTCTATTTAAGGCAACAGTTTGACCTTAGCTAGATCACTAGTTACTCAAAGTCAAGTAGTTTTAGCTGAGTCCATGTTGCGTAAGTGCTCATATTAAGGGGAAAAAGACATACAAAACATCAAAATTTGCACCTTTGTTGGCAGTCTCAGTAGAAAATCCTGGGATTGAATAGGCATGAAGACCTAACAACTCTCTGATCCCTGGAGGTGGTAATACTAGGTCAAAAATGAAGCAAATTGGTAGGCATTATGAAGGAGCTAACACAATGGGGTTCACGAACTACCTAAAAAGACTCCACTGTGACTATACAAGTATACTTTGTGATCACTAATGTATATTTGAAAAGACATCAACGGTATGTATCAACCACATATTTATTTTTTCTTATAGCTTAAGGTTTTCTTGATTATCATAAATTAAATAATCTAGTTTCAACTACAACAAATGGATCAAGGTATTTTTTGTAAGTAGGATCTTTGCAATTCAAGTCTAGTGTGGAAATGGCAGCTTGTAAATTTCCTTAAGTCACATAATTCTTCTCATCTAATTTTGAAAAATCACATGATAGAACCATTAACTGTAACTCTTAGTTTCCCAAAACAGAAAGTCATAGGTTAAAGATCGTTAATTTTAACCCTCTTAATATCACACCTCCCCTCAATTAAGGGCCAAATGCTTATCATCATTAAACATCCCACTTATAATTTTTATTCTATTTATAGTCATGCAATTATCCACAAATAAATCCTGAAATGAAAACACTGAATGGATTCCATGCAAATAATTTTTACAAAGAAATATAAATAAATTGAAGAGTTCTGTTATTAAAAAGAAGTTATTGACTATTATTCTCTATAAAACAAACAAAAACTAACAAAATACGGAGAAGAATTGGAGTAAGTAAATTATTAGATCCTAGACTTCAAGGAAGCCTAATAATATAATTTTCAAGGTAACATGGATATAAATAAAACAAAATATTTTTCCTCTTTTCTAAAAGTAATACTTCATATAGTCTTAACGCTGTAACTTGACAGATTGATAATAAACATTGCTTCTGTAATGTCACTTTTATAAAACAGGAATCTTCTCAAAGTTCACTTGAGAAATCACTGCCTCCTCATATTTCTTCCCTTCTCATCATCATATAGATATTTAGTTGCCAGAATCTAAAATTGTAACATCATCACCAAGAGTCACATAAGAAATGCTTTTAATATGTATCATTGCAATCACTCTTCGTTCTTACATGCCTACATGACACTTAAATATTTATTGGATTCCACCTGTTTTGTTAAAATCGTAGAAAGTAATAGGATGTGAAATTCAAAGTATTTAACAAGTGTTAGGATGAAGCACTGTACAATTAGAAGAAAAGTGAGCTAGAAATGACTGAATATTAGCCCTTCTAAGGACCCTCTGTCCACATACATTCAGTAGTATCAAGGGAAGATAATGGGAAAAGGACTATTCCTCCCTTGCTATTTATTTAGTCACTAAGATTTTAGTATTTAACCTCCGTAGATTTTCATCTTCCTAGTTCACGATCACCCACTATCTCCCCCAAAATAGCACATGTATGGGTTCCAGATGCCACATTTATAGTCTATAGCCCTATCTCAGCCAGTCATTGCATGTCTGAGTAAAGGTCAAAAGCCTGATACAAACTAGACCAAGCAGATTCACTCCCAAAGGGATTTGGATATGATTCAATCTCTTAAATTGACAGAGGACTCAGATATGATTTAATCTCTTACTGTTTAACAGAGGACATGTTAACGCAGACGCATGGGTTAGTCATGTACAGTCCCATATACTCTGACACAATGAAATCTACTTTAGAAAGAAACAGAGACAAAAATGCGTCATGTTAGATATCAGATTAATTTTAAATATTCACTTTTTGCTTAAGCCAGTTGAGTGATATGTTACTTATCACCAAAAAAAAAAACAAAAAAAACACCCACCTAGATTCTTAAAGGAGACAGGAAATCTGTAAAAGCATACTCCTACATGTTTCTAGATCAAATTCAAGAAAATATTTAGTATTATCAAACTAAATACATGAATATTTTAAATACAGTGCTTTAAATTCAGTCTCAAAACACTAAAAGTGTGAATACAGTACACAAGAGCTAATAATTTACGTTGCATAAGAGGTAAAACCAGTACTTAAGCAGAGTTGTAATAGGGACTAAATTTGAAAAACATAGTAATAATTTGACTTAGGTATTCATATTTCTTTAAATCTTTTACTAGTGATATTTTATCTTCTCAAAAATTTGTGGTGAGTAATAGTCAATGTTTAGGCTTATTTTAATAAAAATGTTCTGTTGATAAAAGACTACTAATATTTTCTTCTTAGTAGGGGCTTAACCTAATTTTAGTAAAAACACTTAGGAAACAAAAATGAATAGTATTTTTAAGTATGATCTTGCATCTTAAATTTGTAAAGCTAGTATGGCAGGCAAAATAATGGGCCTTCAAAGATGGCCACGTCCAAATTCCCAGAACCTGTGAATATGTGAGCTTTCATAGCAAAGAGAAATTAAGTTTGCTAATCAATGGACCTTTGGGTCCCTATTTTAAAATAGAGAGATAATTCAATTATTCAGGTGGGCTCAATGTCATCACAAGGTCTTTTTTTTTTTTTTTTTTTTTTTTTTTTTTTTTTTTTGAGACGGAGTCTCGCTGTGCTCCCAGGCTGGAGTGCAGTGGCGTGATCTCAGCTCACTGCAAGCTCCGCCTCCCGGGTTCACGCCATTCTCCCGCCTCAGTCTCCTGAGTAGCTGAGACTACAGGCGCCTGCCACCACGCCCGGCTAGTTTTTTTTTGTATTTTTAGTAGAGACGGGGTTTCACCATCTTAGCCAGGATAGTCTCGATCTCCTGACCTCGTGATCCACCCGCCTCGGCCTCCCAAAGTGCTGGGATTACAGGCTTGAGCCACCGCGCCCGGCCATCACAAGGTCTTTAAAAGGGGAAGGAGGTGGCAGAAAAAAAAGAGTCCAAGAAAAAGATGAGATGGCAACACAGTGTTAGAGAGATGCTCTGTTGCCAACTTTAAAGATGGAGGAGAAAGACCATGAACCACGAAATGCAGACAAGAAGTTAGAAAAGGCAAGAAAACAAATTCTCCCCTAGAGCCTCCAGAAAGGAACTCAACCTTACTGACACTTTAATTTAGCCCAGTGAGACCTTTGCTGGACATCTGAACTACAGAACTATAACATAATAAACATTTGTTGTTATAAGCCACTAAGTCTGTAGTAGTTTATTATAGCAGCAATGGAAAACTAATATAGGCCAGTTTTCTCAAATTGGTTTCTGTAACTTGCTTGTTAAAAATGCAGACTCTTTGGCCCTTCCTCAGACCTCTAAGGCTTAAGAATCTATATTACAACAAATCATGAGGATTATTGCTACGAAATTTAAGAAACATTATTTGAAAAGTTGTTAAAAAAAAAAAAGTAAGTTGGTGTCACAAATCAGGAACAAAAATATAGATTTTCACTATTCAAGTTTTCTTTGTTTAACATAGTTATAGTTGATGATATTACTATGACAATATAAATGAAGTATGTTAGTCAAGCTTAAAACTACTTTTAAAAGTGTGTGAATTTTTTAATGTTTTTGGAAATAAACTCCGTATTTGTTAAGAATGAAATAATAAAACATTTACAACATGAAATACTGAAGTTCTTAAGTTTTATCCCCCTCAACTGACTTTGAGCATCAAAATCAGAATGTACTTCCTCTCAAAGCCGACAAAGTTGTATTTTATTTGATATCCATTGACAGAAATTGAATGTCATTAATAAAACTGAAAACAATGCTATCTCTAAAAGAGAAGAATTATTTTAGAATGCAAGTTTTAAAAGTGAAAACAAAAAGTGACTACTCACATTTACCAGCCTAATGATAATTTAATAAGAATACAGCTTATAAACTTAAGCAAACATAGGAAGCTCACTAGAAATACAAAATAAAATTATTCCAAGTATAACCAGCTATCATACTAAGTGGAAGGCAGAACTTTTAAAAATTAGGAAATATCAGATAAAATTAGTTTACTAACTCTTTGAGGGAAATTTAAGTTTTCAACAAAGATGTGCATTGGCAAATCCAAGTTGTTGCCACCTGGCTCTAACTTCTGTCACACAGTATCGGTGATTCCATCTATGTGCTCAGAATTAATTTCATTTTAAATATGCTGAGCTTAAAAAAAAAAAAAAAAAAGTTTGAGCTTTTCCTGGTTACACGTGGTTAGGCAAAGTTCTAGGACCCTGTTACACCAACTTCCTACCCCTGGCCCATGATGCCCCCTCCTCACCTAGGGTGTTGTTCTCAGCTCTTGTGGTTAGGAACCAATTTGATCACCTAATCTGAGATAAAATTTTAAGTCAGCATGAGTTTAGGAGAGATTTCTCTAGGCATATTTACATTTTTAAAAGAGACTCCTAAAAATGGAAAAACCTTTAAGATATGAACGAGTCTATCTCTACTGTATCAAACAGGACAGGATGTGGGGAATAATCTCAGTTTTGAGGCTTCCCAGGTCTATTACAAATCTTGCCTTAGAGACTGTCACCTACTATCCCCAGCGTGAAGCTTCTTCCAACTAATAGAATTTTTAAAAGATAAATGAGAAACAGCATAAAATGGAGGAGAGAACACAAACTCCAGAGTTGGAAAATTTAGTTTTGATTGCTGGTCAAATCTCATAGCTTCTCTTGGCCTCAGCTGGCTTATTTGTAAAACAAGATGTTTAACACCCCTCCAGTGTTGTGACACTATCACTAGGGTGGGTTGAAATATATCTTCTCAGATAGTAAAACAAACAAAAAAAATCTCTACTTCAAGAAAACACCCAAACACCCAAACACTGGCTATAAGGCTCCACATATTTTATCTTTTAAATATTTTTCTTCTTGGGTCACCTATTTTTCCTGAGGTAAGATAAAGTCCTATATAATGTTATGATTAGAATCTCCAGTTAACTCTCACTGAAATAGTAAAAAATTCTTTATTGATGGACAACAGTAGAATAAGAAAAATATATATCAATCTAGTGGGTAGAGAGGATAAACTTAGAATAAACGCTAATTTCCAAGAATTCATCACTTTTCTACTTACCTGTAGTATATCGACAGGTAATAACTTAAAATTCAAGAAAGAAACAGGCTGAACAAATTACCTGACTGAATTAAATAACATATAATACTTATAAAGATATCAAGGAAGAAAGTAATAGTTGAATTCTCACAAATGCAAGTGTTCTTGTTATTTTTAAACTCTTGACAGGGGAAAGGGTAATCAGAGTTGACAGCAATTGGCAAGGCACTGCATTCCACTCAGTAAACCTGTTTCTGAAAATGCAATGACAACTTTTATTTGAATCAGAACCACTTATCTCTTTTGAACTACAGGCAAAATTTAAAATGGTCCTTCTCATTTATTCTTCTTAGTCAATTATGTCAAAGTTTCCTGGGACTCTAATATTCTGGGATAGCATTTCCCAACTGTGTTCCATGGAACACTAGTTTTCCAAGATGTTAATGGTAGAACCTTAAGAAGACTTCTATGGGAAATTAAACTTTGGAAACACTAGGTTAGAGAAAGCAGATGGGTTTATTTACTGCGAGGTTTCTCACAGCCTTTCACATGCTCATATGAACTGTACATTGCCAATAGATGGGTACGGTGTGCAGGTGTCCAAAATGTCTTTAAGAACAGGATATCTTTTTGGCCTAAAACCTGTTAACATCTTATAGATGGTATGGGCAACATGGCTCTATGATTTAGTTAAGAACTATTACATTCATTTAAAAATATTAATTAAAATTGCATTTATTACTGTCTTGGCTTAAGGTCTTGAATCTCCCCCAAATATTCTACTAAAATAAAAATACCCTTGAGGGATGGCTCATTATCCCATTATCAATTTTATTTTTTTTTTTATTTATTTTTATTTTTTGAGACAGAGTCTTGCTCTGTCACCCAGGCTGGAGTGCAGTGGCGCAATCTCGGCTCACTGCAAGCTCCGCCTCCCGGGTTCACGCCATTCTCCTGCCTCAGCCTCCTGAGTAGCTGGGACTACAGGCGCCCGCCACCGCGCCCGGCTAATTTTTTGTATTTTTAGTAGAAACGGGGTTTCACCGTGGTCTCGATCTCCTGACCTTGTGATCCGCCCGCCTCGGCCTCCCAAAGTGCTGGGATTACAGGCGTGAGCCACCGCGCCCGGCCCCATTATCAATTTTTAACAGCTTAGTTCTACATCAGTGAAAGACAGAATGTCAGAAAAACAAATGGGGAAAGGAAAAAGTTAACTAAATAGTATGGGAAGCTGACTATGGAGAACCAAGTAGAGTCTTAATTCTCAGTGTTTACAGGATTGAGGTAAGATTTAGGGTTATGTGACAAAGCATCCTAGGCTACCTGCTCTAACAAAGTGTACTGAAAATGTACAATAGCTAAATCCAATCAAAGTTCACTTATAGCTGAAATAACAGTCCAAAGTGCTCCAGTTTGGTAGGAGCCATAGGGGCAAGGCCGCTTTACTCTATTATGCAGGAGCTGGGTTGTCAATGGCTCTTCCACCATCAACACACAGCTTCCAAGGTTAGCCTAGGAGTTGCCTCCATCCCTGTCAGTAGGAAAGAAACAGAGAGTAGAGGTGCAAGCATGGGAGATATCTTGGAAGCAGGCCTATAATTGGTGCATATGACTTCCAGTCACATTTCTTTGGCTAGAATATGGTCACGTGGCCACAGTAACTGCAAGAGAAGCTGTGAAATGTGGTCCAGTTGATGCACAGGAAGAACAGGAAAGCACCGACTCTAGTAAATAGACAGCAACCTTCGCTACATGTGTATAGGGAAAAAGAGATAAAAATGAGGTCATAGCAGGTGGTCACAAAACACAGTAAGGCAGCAAAAACAAACCTGGTCTATATACAAGCCCAGATTCGATTTGTGTGTACCATTAAAAAATAAAAGGAACTATTTTGGAAAAGATTAAAAATAATCCAAACATTAAAAATAGGGGAGGAGTTAAGTGAATTATTGTATTCCTAAAAAGGAATAGTATGTATTCAAAAAACATGATGTTGTAGAATAATGTCTGATAATTTGGAAGGATTTTCATATTCTATTAAGACACATAAATATAGTATGTTCAATATAATCTCATTTTTATAAAAACTATAAAAATGATCATGTGGGAGAAAGAGTCTGGAAAGACAGACATTAAGATGTTATTTCGGCCGGGCGCGGTGGCTCACGCCTGTAATCCCTGCACTTTGGGAGGCCGAGACGGGCGGATCACGAGGTCAGGAGATCGAGACCATCCTGGCTAACATGGTGAAACCCCGTCTCTACTAAAATACAAAAAATTAGCCGGGCGCGGTGGCGGGCGCCTGTAGTCCCAGCTACTCGGGAGGCTGAGGCAGGAGAATGGCGCGAACCCGGGAGGCGGAGCTTGCAGTGAGCCGAGATGGTGCCACTGCACTCCAGCCTGGGCGACAGAGTGAAGACTCCGCCTCAAAAAAAAAAAAAAAAAAAAGATGTTATTTCGCCGGGCGCAGTGGCTCACGCCTGTAATCCCAGCACTTTGGAAGGCCGAAGCAGGTGGATCACCAGAGGCTGGGAGTTTGAGATGAGCCTGACAAACATGGAGAACCCTCATCTCTACTAAAAATACAAAATTAGCCGGGTGTCGTGGCGCATGCCTGTAATCTCAGCTACTTGAGAGGTTGAAGCAGGAGAATCGCTTGAACCCTGGAGGCGGAGGTTGCGGTGAGCCGAGATCGTGCCATTGCACGTCAGCCTGGGCAACAAGAGTGAAACTCCGTCTCAAAAAAAAAAAAAATTATGTTGGCCGGGTGCGGTGGCTCACACCTGTAATTCCAGCACTTTGGGAGGCCGAGGCGGGCGGATCAGGAGATCAGGAGATTGAGACCATCCTGGCTAACATGGTGAAACTCCGTCTCTACTAAAAATACAAAAATTTAGCTGGGAGTGGTGGCGGGTGCCTGTAGTCCCAGCTACTGAGGAGGCTGAGGCAGGAGAATGGCGTGAACCCGGGAGGTGGAGCTTGCAGTGAGCCCAGATCGTGCCACTGCACTCCAGCCTGGGCAACACAGCAAGACTCCATCTCAAAATAAATAAATAAATAAATAAATAAATAAATAAATAAATAAAGTTATTTCTGGCCAGTTGTGGTGACTTACGCCTATAATCTCAACATTTTAGGAGACCGAGAATTCCTTAAGCCCAGAAGTAAGAGACCAGCCTGGGCAACATGGCAAGATCCCACCTCTACAAAAAATTTTAAAAAATGAAAATTAGCTGGGTGCAGTGGCATACACTGGTGGTCCCAGCAACTCGGGAGGCTGAGATGGGAGGATCAATTGAGCCTAGGAGGTCAAGGATATAGTGAGCACTCCAGCCTGGTCAACAGAGGAAGACTGTCTCCAAAAAAAAAAAAAAAAAAAAAAAAGTTATTTCTGGCGGCTATATTTCAGTATTGGGACTATAGGTTTAATTTTTTATTTTATGTGCAATTCTCATTTTTGAAAATATTTATCATACTTATAATAAAGTATTTCTAAATAAAAATATTAATATATAACTATATATCAATGACAAAATTCTAAAGCTATTTTATAATAAAGGATAAAAACAAAATGAAAAATATGTACTTTATCTCTTTCCCTCACATATCTAAAGGGCAAATGCTTTTTAAGACATTAGAAAACAAGTTTTCAAGAAATCTTGGCAGGGAAAAAGTTAATAGCATCTACTTTTATTGGAATATATTTTTTATTTAATAATTTCCATAAAGAAAAAAATTCTGAGTATTCACTATGAACCTATGTAGACAAAAACCAATGCTATTTTGTCCCACCAATTCTCTGTTGACTGATGCATCAGGAATTACTTTCCATCAAGAGATTTGCTCAATAAAAGCCCATACATTATTTTCTGTGTATGGATCAGAATAAGAAGCACAAAGCAGCAACCGCAAATAAGGATGTATAAATCAGTGATTCAAATAAATATATAGACATATATGACTACACAGCCACACGAATAAGGAATTTAATTATATACATACTGTAACAATATCCTTAATGCTTTGTAACTATAAATTTATAATTTCCTCCCAATATCATGAAAACATTAAGTATCATTTAAATAACTATCTTTGTGAATTTCTTTAAGAATATCTTAAAATGCATGGCTGTTGCCTTCACAAATAATCCTAGCCAAAGATTCAAATTTAAATATTCTAATAGATTCATAGGAAATCTAAATGGGCCACATTTAAGATCATAGAAGGACATATTTTTATACCAACATTTATCATCCCTGCTGTAGTCAAGAGATAGCACCATTCTTCTACATATTTAATCTCAATTATTTTAGTTATGGCCTAACCAGATTGTAAGTACCAAGAGGATAGAGCCCTTGCCATACTTCTTTTTCATGAAGAAGCTGAAATTGTAGAATGATCATAGGCATTGGGGTCAGACTGACTGGTTTTGATTTTTGCCTCAGAAACTTTCCTTTTCCTGGTCACTTTCCAAATCCAAACCTTTATTATCTGGTAGCTGGGTTGCTGCATAAGCCGCCTAACCAGGCTTCCTAATGCCAGTGCCAATCTACTCTTACGTTAACTTACACCAGGATTGGCTTTTAAAACACAAACCTGGGAACACCATTTCTTACTTAAAAATCTATCCTGGTTTTCCAATTGTGTGATACAGAAAGTTAGACCCATTAGGCCTAACTCTACTGTCCTGGGCTATACACTCTCAACAATGGCAAAATCTGAAGTGCTGGTGGTCAAGAACAAACCTCATATTCATATTGGCACCTTTTATTAACAGCACATTTTAATGCCCTTTCTTTGTCCTCTCTTGGAAAGAAAACTTTTCTAATTTTCATGCAATAATATGAAAATGTGTGTTTCATAATTAAAAGTAAATTTCATGAGTTACACTGGATTAGTACAAATCCTATGAGCTGTTTACATAGTACTGGTATTTCAAACCACATCATTTAGGATGATCAATGCAAAGTCTACAGAAGATTAATAAATGATAATGCTCTGTACATATAAGAAAATGTTATAGCCTTGACAAAGCATCTGAGGTCAAACATGGCCCATGTGACTTCATTTCTTGAGGCTCCCACCATGTTAAAAAATGAAGAAGGTCAAAACAGGGCTACATATAGCGTGGCTTGTTCTAAATGTTTACATTTAACCGATTAACATGTTCAACACTGAAAAATGCAATGCAATATAATTCTACCATTCACAAAATAATTAGAATTTATTAAAATCATAATGAATATTTTACAATTTACTAATGGTAGTGTGGTCTAGTAATAGGAGCAAAACGCCATCATTTGTTTCAATCTGGTCAGTGTGTCTTTGTCACTCCATGATAACATTAAGAACTCTCATTTTAGGCCTTTTCTAAATGGGAAACCTAGTTCCACAGGGCTATGCTGGCCCTACTTCTGAAGGGTATAGCTCTTGTCTCCAGACACAGACCAACAAACTAATCTGCTTTTTGAAAGACACACTACTAATAGACTCTGCTAGTTGCTTAGGAAATATACAGCTCTCACAAACATAATAATAGTAACCCAGTGGTGGTTACTACTACTACTACTACTACAATGACTTCCTATTATCTATGAATCAAAATACTTAAAAACACCTTCTTCTGGCACACATGGTGTCCACAATAACCCTCCACCCCTGACACTATGACTCTTAAGGCTTACCTTCTGCACCTGGTTGACCTACTCAACTCCAAATTTAGATCATGCTCTCCTTCTCTTTGCTTTCACTTAGGATGTTTTCTCTACCTGGAAAAGGCTACTCATTTCTGCCACTCATATCATATCCACTGGCCAAGACTTTTCTTAAGCATCCTCTCTTTAAAAACAAACTGATGGTACCTGACTGCTTTATTTTTATTTGAACTTTGACTGTATTTCATGTTTTTCATTGCATCAATTATAATACATGCTATAATTATATGTACATTTCTTTATTTCTTTGAGAGATTATAAGTCCATTGAAAGTATAAAAAATCTTGTATTGCTCTACATTTTCTGTGCCCCCCTAGTGTAATGCATTATATACAACAAACATTTAACAAATATTTATTAATTATAAAGTGTAACAGTTACAGATTTTGGCAACATGCTTACTAAAGTAAATATTTCCTATGGTTTCAATAACTTATATACCCAACTATTTATTTAACATTAAATAACATGCTAGATAACTAGATTTGCATAACATAACTAGATTTGATACAAATTTCAAGCATACTAGGCATAAAGTACGTAGTTTATAAATATCAACAAAGAAATAGGTATAATAATAATGCATCAAAAATGCTATCAGTCCTTAAAAATAAGATAAATCATAATCACAATCTAATTTTATTTTCTGAACAGAATTTAAGGCATATTTGAAATTCAAATAAAGATGTATTACTTTTTTAAAAAATACCTTAACTGAGTTCCTAAATGTCTTGGCAAGAGCTTCATAATATACAAAACATTCACTAGGAAGATTAATTAGATCACTCAAGCATTTGTTGATATGGAAAGTTCGTCCAAATGTATCAAAACTCTTAGCCAATATCAATGTAACTATAATTAAGAATATATTCAGAAATAATACCATAATTAATGCTTATTCAAATTGCCAACTTCTTGGCGAATAAATTCATCTTGTCCTTGTAGGCCACTTGTATTCCGTCCCTGGAGATAAAACAACTTGGCTTGACTCCAAGTACAAATCACTTAATAGGGAAAAAGATCATTTCTTTAGTGAGAATTCATTGCATCAAAAGAGGTAAAAGATAATAACCTACTTAAACTTACTGAGCTCTCAACCTAATCTTGTTTCATGAAAACAAAATGTACATTGCACTTATTTTAAAATCACAGAAGACTAAAACAACTAATTGAGAGAGAAGTAGTACTATATCAAAAAACAAAAAACAAAAAACAAAAAAACAGGCCAGGTTTCCCTAAGGCTTTTCTGCCTTTCAACCTATGCCAGTTCCTCACAGCCCACAATAACAGAGAGACATATGCCATTTGAATGACTGAAATGAAAAGGAAAAGGTAACATCACCACACCTGCCTCTCCTTCCTCCTTGCTGCCCTGTTAGTACATAAGTTAACTGTACAATCGTGGTTCCTGTGTCTCTGCTCTAAACAGGTCTCACAGAAGTTACATTGATTGTCCAATGAACAGATCGATTGGCTTCTTTCCTTGTTCTTGTTTTTTCTAGAAAGGTTACCCTGATGGCTGCTGCTCTCCTTGAAATTCTTATGAACACCAATGAGGATTTCTTTTATGTAGTTGCTTTTCTAGCTCTTCTTGCTATCCCTCAATAAACAGAAGTCCTCCCCAAGGCCAATCCTTTTCTTTCTTTGCTACGACATTCTCATGACTTTACCTATTAGATTTCATGAAAAAGACACAGACCTCAAACCTCTTTTATTTAAAGTTCTAAACTCTCCTTATGTGCCCTCCAACAGTCTGACTGTCAATGTCCAACTGGATCTTGCACTGATATCTCAAAGTCAAATGCTCAAAAACCAAATAATTCACCTCTCTTCCTGCTCCCCTACTGCCAAAACCCCCACACAACCAAACAAGATGGGCCACAAAACAAAATCAGCCCCTCCTGACTTCCCCATCACTCTTGATGAACACACTTTCCTAGGGAAACATGCTGGACACTGCAGAGTGAGGTTCAATTCTTCCAGGTCCTCTCTGCCCATCTGAGGGAGTCTGCCTCTCCAGTGTCTCTCAAGCCTGTCTTGTCTCTGCCCTTTGTTCTCTCCACACTTCCATGTTAAATTGTATTGTCTCTTACTCAGGAAAAAAAAAAAGTCTCTATTTGTCTCTCTCTCTGTGCTGTCTCTAATGCCAGCATCAAATTAATGTGTTGGGAAATAGCATTGATCATTCATTGATTCCTCAAGTATTCACTACTCTCTCTCTCTCTCTTTTTTTTTTTTCTTTTTTCTTACTGGAGAAACCACACACTTGGCTTTGTATTGACAAACCCTGGTTGATCTCTGCTTAGGCCCAAACCTGTTTCCTTTGCTTTCTCTTCCCCCCACCCCTGCCCGCTAATTTTTTGTATTTTTCGTAGAGATAGGGTTTCACCGTGTTAGCCAGGATGGTCTCGATCTCCTGACCTCGTGATCCGCCCACCTCGGCCTCCCAAAGTGCTGCGATTACAGGTGTGAGCCACTGCGCCGGACTCCTTTGCTTTCTCTTGATTTCACACAAGCCATAGGAACTTGGCTTACTCTGAACTGTTCCTGGGGTTCTTTTCTCCCCTTCAAGCCTAGATACAAAAATCAGATGTTGTTCCTGAGTGTCTGCTCTTGTGTTCTTTTTAGCAATATAAAAAATTTAGCCCCCAGCTAATGACTACATGTTTTAGCCTCCCTTACTGCGAAGTATGACCATATGATTATAGTTTGGCCAATGGGCCATAAGCAGAACCCATACGTAGCACTTCTAGATCATGCCTTTAAAAGGAGTATGCCCTCTGCTTCTTTCTCATTTTCTCTCTTTGACCATACTGATGCCAGAAACACCCAACGGGATGGGGAGCAACAAAAAGGAAACTGGTTTCTAAACAACCTTTTGGAACAGCGCATTCTCCCCCATGTCCCCTCCTACAACCAACTATGACTTATATGTCTATGTGTGAGAGAAATACATTTCTACCTTGTCTAAGCCTTTGTTATTTTGGTTTCTGTTAAAGTAACCAATGCAACCGTCTAAATACTAAAGAGACACAATCTCTTCAGCACCTCTCTTACTGGCTGACAGTGATAAGGTATGAATCACAGGATATTGTACAGCAAGAAGGAGTTAAGCTGTAACACTTCTGAGCTTCTAATGATAGAAGAAAGATTCAATTGATATTACACAGAAAGGAACAGGGTGGCAAGAAATAAAGAAACATATTTTGAGTTCTGGACCTAATAAGAAAATAAATCTTCCCAGAAAAGGCCCACAGCTATAGTACATTCAAGGCATGCTGAAAATTAGAGGGCTGCTGCAATCTCCATTTCTGTTAGAAAGAAAAAGAGACATCTGAAGAGCACCATAGAAGTAAAAGTAACATGAATGTCAGTCATTTGCTCATACCAAGACCAAGAACTCAGACATAAGGATCAGGAAAAACAGAAGCTATAATCCCAGTGCAGACTGGCATGAAGTAAGAACCTTATAGGCTCCGTTAAAGTGAAGAAATAGAACCAGAAGAACACAAGAAGGGAAACTTACAATGGGTCAGACCACATGCTAGATCTTAGGCTAAAAGTTACGATGATTTCTGCAATAAGGAGAAATCTTGAGTTAATACCTGAGCCCCACTAAAGCATATTTATAGTTATTTATTGATCATATTTGTGTTTATATTTAAGAGTAGTTGTAAGAAAACTGTTTTCCTCAGATGCTAATCAGCAAGAGGGTATTGAAGTGATAAGAGACACAGTAGAATTATTCTGCTTCTTCCAGGAGATAAGTAGTACGTTATTTTTACGGAGCTTGGTTCAATGACAGGAGATTTAATGACAAGGAGGTTTCAACATCCATAAACAGTTGCTAAAATGTTTAGTACACAGACTTTGTATTTCAGTTCCAGCTTCTGAGAATCATGTGGTTTCCCAGATCTGGCAGTACCTTACAAACGCAGGTAGCATCATAAGTAGCCATGAAACCCATTAGGAACCCTGGACCAGGGAAAATCAGGCTAAGATATGCTACATCTCTCCCCGAGCTTCTGCTAGTCTCTGTGTCCTTGGCCAAATGATCACGAGTTGCATGTGTATAGTTTCTACCTATCTGTAATCTATTTGGGACACTATAATAGTATAGTAAAGAAATATAATTCTACAGGTTAGGACATTGTCAACAAATCCTTTTGTGGCATTCATAATATCCTGACATAAGAAATCTCACCATGTAATACACATAAGATGCCTGGGGAAATACCAATAAATGCATGAGACTTAGTGCCAAACAGACCTGGATTAAATCCCAGCTTTACCACTTTAAGTTTGGGCAACTTGTAAAACATCTCTCTATGTTGGGGGCCGCACCGGGGGTGGTGGAGAATGAAAGAACACACACAAAGACAAAGACACACAGAGAACATGGCGGCCACACTCAGAGCCTCCGCCTCACTTTATTTATACTCCATAAACCTCACCTCAGCAGAAAGAATGCAATGCAAAACAAACTTTCTTTTCCCACATGTAACCTTCTACTCAGTACCTTGTTTCTATATTCTTACTTATCTACTTGCCTTCTTGGCGCCTATGGGAGTTCATTAAAAGTTCAGTTGGAGATACTGTCCTTGAGCCCTATCTATTCTCAGCATACTGTTTTCAAAGGCCCCTGCATTTCCCCCCTTTTAATTTTGTTTTGCCTCAATCCTAAAAAGGTAGCCCATATTTGTTCCTGTGTTTTCTTTTGTTTTTGGTGGCGATGGAGGGAGCATCGAATCACCAAAAGAAGTAGACCCAAACCAAGTGCCCAAAGCAATATACTTCCAGAGATTGTAGAAATCCATGTTTTTATCTGAGTCCATGGGTTAAAGGCAGCAAGGCATTGCCCCAGCTCCTGCAAGGTTACAGTTCCAGACAACACATGTAATTGTTGTCGAAATGTTTCAGAAATGTTCTGAGTGAGCTCTTGAATGTCCAACCTAATATTTGTATGGCCAATTAATAATTTTCGGATTACAGTCCAATTTTGAGAGATGTTAAAAGGCACAGGTGTTACACAAAATTGAGTGGAATTCCAATCACATTGTAATGTTACCCGAGTACTGAGTACAGTGAGCTGATCTCCAAGCCATGTCAATGCTTGCTCCATGTTGTCTAATCTTTCAGCAAGTAGAGAATCAATGTTTCGTTGTTGAAGCCATAACCGGTGAGATTGTTCATGCCATTGCTGCACAAATTCAGCATTTTGTATGCTTTGATGAAGAGCGAGCCCTGCTACAGCCGCAGTGGAGGCAATGGCAACAAGACTCATCACCGAGGCAATTATAAGTCCAAGGGCACGGCGGGTTCGCTGAAGAGAAGTCCAAATATAAGTTTCAAGAGATGATGCCCCCCACAGTCGTGTAAGATTAACAGGTAGCCAAATTTCCTTATGAGCCCTGAGGATATAAATATCCCCAGCAAAGTTGTGCCACCAAGAATGATTGAGGCAAGACAAAAATGTACACGTATTTGTACAATTAACAATTCCCATATTATTATCCCATATCAAATTCCCTGCTAATAATAGGTAGGGCTTACGGACACAAGCAATAATATATTGAGAGGTATTCCGATATAACTGAATATGAAAGGAATTAGTTGGGTTAGAAAGATTAAGAGACATATTCCCCACGAAAGTGTTAATGGCATCACCTGCAGCTAACAACTTCCAAAGATGACTCTGTACTTAGGCCTCCTTCACACCATACCAAGGTTTCATTATTGTTAGCAGCAATACTTTTATTTACCCGGTGCCATTTCAAAGATGTGTGACTAAATTTTATTTGAAAATCACCGTGCACACTTCAATCAGTTATCTGCATCCCATTGTATTCTAATAAAATCCGGGTTTTATTTCCCCGACATAGTTGCCACTCCAGCACCTCAATATTAGGAGAAACCTCTGGAATAGGACAAAAAGGTAAAGAACTAGGAATAGTTGCATTACTATATACAGTATGATTATAATAACAGTATTAGCAGCCACATAACTATGATTATAGCGAACAACCCAGGCTTCATACGATTTTCGGAGACAATGAGAACTATTTCCCATGCATATTGGAAGTTCTTCCACTCAAAATTGGTATGTGTTGTTTATAATTTCCGTTTCCCGTTCTATATTGTCCTTGTCTATATAGGGGGACGGCATTCAAGTAGTGTCATTGGTGAAAACCTTAATTTCCGCCTCTCCCCAGGCGACTCCCTGATACAAGGGTGGAAAGGGAATATAAGTGCAATATTCATACAAAGCCTCACTAAGGGAAATAAGTCCCCCGCCGAGGCACATCCAACAAAGGAAGAAATGCATGCTGAATCCAGTTTTCTTTTCAACAGGGTTTCAATCATCTTGTAGGAAACCACTTAGGTCCGCTCCCTGTAAGGACAAGAGCATAGCCCCGTTCCTGTTTTAGAACTTGCCCTTGAACATACTTACCTTCTTCATTAGGATACCAAATCTTTAAATTGTCAGCGGGGACTATCACCAAGGGAGGTGAGGAAAGATGGGTTACGACAGCGGAGTCTTGCAATTGTCTCCATTGATTCAAAAAATAATTAAGGTAAAAAGAACCTTCAAAATCAAAAAAATTAAGGTGGAAAGGTTAACCTTCAAAAAAATCTGGTTTCTTTTGGGGGGGGCTCATTTCCCCCTTTCTGTTTTAATAGTTGAGTTTTTAAAGTTAAATTTGCGCGTTCAATGATGGCTTGACCTTGACTGTTGCCCGGGATCCCAGTGACATGTTGAATATTGTATTGCTGTAAGAAAACTTGTAATTTATGAGAGACATAGGCAGGGGCATTATCAGTTTTAAGTATAAAAGGAATGCCCATAATGGCAAAACAAGCTAAGAGATGTGTAATAACAGAATCAGCTTTCTCAGATGGCAACGGAGTGACCCATTGAAAATGAGAAAAAGTATCAATGGTATGATGAACATACTTTAATCGTCCAAAAGAAGGAATATGTATAACATCCATTTGCCAAATTTGATTAACTTGAGTACCTCTCGGGTTAACTCCAGGATGGAAGGATGGAATGCTCTAAGGAGCACAGAAAGGACAAGCTTGAATAAGAGAACGAGCTTATTTACGAGTTAAATGAAACCGTCGTTGAAGGCCAGAACTATTAGTGTGATGTAGAGCATGTTCTTGTTCTGCAGCCTGCAAGTGGCCAATTAGAAGTGAATCAATCTGAGTATTTCCATGAACTAATGGTCCAGGCAGTTGAGAATGAGAACAAAGATGAGTGATGAATAAAGGAGCTCGACGTTGGCTCAAAGTAGAAAATAACAAGGAAAAGAGTTTTTGAAGAGAAGAAGTAGCACAAAGAGGTAAAGTGGCCTGAGAAATATAAGAAGTAACATAAACGGCATATTGAGAATCACTAACAATATTACAACCAGTAGTAGGGAAATCAAGTAAGACCATGAGAATAGCAAACAATTCTCTCTGTTGCACCGAGGGATAAGGATAAACTGTAATTCAAGATTGATGAAGCTTCTTGCCAAGAATCAGAAGTTGCAAGAAGATAAATGATCTGACTATGAGTGAATTGATAATTAAGGAAGGATCTCCTCCCCAAAGTTGTTGACAGTGATGCCGTCCTTTGATGATCAGTTCAGCTAAATGATCGATATAAGTAGCCAAGCATTAGATGTTTTATTGGACAAAAAGATCCATTCTAGCAGCCGATTGGTCTGATGAATCATTCCTGTAGGAGAATGTAAAGTATGAAATAAACAAAGGGAAAGGGGAACATCGGGAAGGATATAATGTAAATGAGCCTTTTGAAGTTGCTCTTCCACAAGCTGGAGTTCCTGTAAAGCCAAAGGAGTTAAATGACGTGAGCTGTCCAAGTGACTGTCTCCTTCTAGAATAGAAAAAAGATGTTGTAACTGAATAGAGAAAAAACAATTTTTGAGATCTATGACCATTAATTTTTAACTTTGTGGGATAAGGGCAGGATTAGGAAGACCAGGCTGTAAACTTTCCCTAGGTTTAATGTAAACATTTATAGTTTTAAGACAAGACAAAGACGGGAATTCCATGCAGAAATACGTGGCTTTATATTCCTCTCGGCCATTTGTTTTTTGACTTACTCTTTTAGAGTCCTAAATATTTCTTTAAATAATGGTCACTGTTGCACCTAAATAGGAGTGGTGGTTATGAGTTTAAAGGATTGTAGCCCATTTTGAACATCATATTTTTGGCAGCTGAGGAAATATGAGGAATGTTTAAAAAAGCAGCAAATTGTTGTGAAAGATCTTGTTCCCAAAAATTAATATTGATAGGGACAATATAAAAATAAAAAAAAAAACACTTGACCTTGTTGACCTTTAGGACCGACACAGGTTAAAGATTCTACGTCTTGATAAACCACAGAAGCAGCACCCAAGCCAGTGAGTATAACTGAAACTTGTCTTTTTTCCTATTGTATAGGCCTCTAATTTAAACAAATAATAGACATATTCACCACCGTATCAATTAACCCTTTAAAAACTATTTCATTAATGTGCAATGAACATAAGGGCTTTTGATTAGAAACTAAAGTTTCCCAAAAAACAGTTTTTTCTGTGCTACCAAACCCTCCCTATTGAGAATACGTTCCCCTGCCTCTAGGCATATAAATTGTGAGACTTGAACCATAATAAGAATTTTATTAGTAACATCATGTCCTTTTGGCAAAGGGCCACACACTCTAATAGCTAATTTATATACTCCTCTATTAGGAGACAAAGTATAAGGCTGAGTAATAACTAAGTCAGCAGCGGTGCTCTGCTTAGTTGCCACATAAAGCTGAGAAACTGGGGTAAGGTGTGGGATCCTTAAGGAGGACTTGAATTTATTCCTTGATGTTGTAGGCCATTGCTCACTGGGTATTGTATGCAGATTTAGTCAATAACAAATATTTGTAAACAAATAAGGTGATTACAGGTACAGAAATTCAGTTCGTAGCTTACTATTCAATAGAGTATCTGCTTTGTAAAAAATGGTGGACCACAAAATACTCAACGGATTTTGGTTTTCAAAACACAGTGATGCTATCCAAGGCTAAATGGATACTTGAAATTGGGATTGGATCTGGTGCTGAGATATAACTTTTACTTAGTTATTGGTTTTTCTTTCCTCCGATTATTCCAAGGAGGGTGACTACCATTTTTGTACTTTATAGAGCAGTCTAGAGGAAAGGGTTAAGCATGTAAGCTCTAGGGACAGAAAGTCATATTTTCAAAATATAATAGCTATATGACCTTGGATACATTTATAAAACTGTCTTAACTCTGTCTTCCTGTCTACAAAATGGTAATAATTATAAAATTTGTCAGTCTTAAAGGGATGTTGGAAGAACTAAATGCAAGTGAAGATTTTTTCACAGTAGTAGACACATAGTAAGTACTCAGTATGCTATGGCTATTATTACTGTTATTATTGTTAATATTACGTCTATTTATTTTAGCTCTTTAATGTAACAAGTGCAGAACCATAATCTCACATCCTTCAGAGTCACGCTGATCTTGTATTTTTTGGTCCTTTGACTAGTTTAGTGATTTATTACAAGAAACCTAGTTAGTTTGTGCATTCTTTTCCTTTCTTATATTTCTCATTTGTAAAGACTGATAAACCAACTACACTTTCAGACCTGGTGACATAAATTGTTGGGGCCCCAAGCCTGTGGGCCCCGGCTCCCATTTCCCAGGAGAGGAGACAGTAAATTTCCACTTTTATCAGTTTTGAAATGACATTTATTTGTCCAATGTCGACCTTTACCACAACATTTGTACACCTCTGAAGGCAGCTTTCTGCCTTGAGGGATAAAAGTGTTCAATTTTTATGACATTCTTTTTTGAAATGTCTAGGTTTACCACACTGAAAGCAAACACCTTGTTTGTTATTTCCTTTTAAGGCTTTAGACAAAGCTCCAGCAAATAATTGAGCATTATAAATAGCCCCTCCAACACTAACACAAGTTTTAATATATTTATCTAAGTTGGCCCCATTGGCCTTTAATAATTTTAACAATTTTTGACAGTCAGCATAAGCATTTTTAAAAGACAACGTTTGTAACAAAATTTTTGAAGCAAGGTCAGCACCCCCAATTTTCAAGACAGCATCCTGAAGACGGGCTACGAAATCTGAATATTGTTCATTTGTGCCCAGTAAAATCTTCACAGAGGAAAGGGAAGATTTTCCTGTTATCTCTACCTTATTTTAGGCCCTTAAAAACAAAGTCTTGATTTGAGTAAGGGCAACATCTTCTAGACCAGCCTGAGCACTAAGAGTAGCATATTGGCCTGTGCCTGTGAGTTGTTCCTCAGTGGCTCCTGGGGGATCACACATAACATTTTTTCTAGCCTGTACATGCGCCTTGTTCATTTACCAGCTGTGCAATTGTAACCACTGAGAACGATCAAGAAAAGCCTTCCCCAAAGTCTCCCAGTCTATAGAAATTATCAAATTTTCTGATAAAAAAATATCAAGAAGACCAAGGATAGGGGTTCATAGTTAGAAATGGCAGCTTTCATTTCTTTTAAAAATTTAATTTGTAAGGCATTAAATTGGACATTATTGCCACCATTTGAAAACTGAGCATTAGGAGCAAAAGAAGCACAAATAATTGGAAACAGATCCAGCTCCTTAAATTTTTTTTTTTTTTTTTAATCTTTTCCTTTTCTCCCTCCCCCAGTGGCGGGCAAGGCACTGAGAAAACTTTGCCAAACAAAGGTAAAGATAAGGAAGCCCGGGGGTTGGAGGCACTGGAAAATTCTCTTTTAACAGGGCAGAAGGAAAAGAAACAGGGAAAGCTCACAAAGGTGAATTAGAAGAATGTATCTGTAATATTTGTTGAAGCATTTCCATAATACACTGCATGTCAGAATTTCTCTTAGAAGAAGGAAGAGCTGGCTTTTTCTCTTCTCCCCCTTTTGCTACCCTGGCACAAATGGGCTCCATTTCAGATTTATTTTATTTTATTTTATTTTTCCAAATCCTCAGATACCTTTCCTCCTGTGGCTACATTACCACACTCCGAATCAGTCTCAAGTAACTCTAATGTCTGAGTGATAGAGTTACACAAGGTCCACAATTTTAGAGGCATAATATCCCCTAACTGGAGAGCTCTAAGCAAAGCTTTTACTACCTGTAACCATTTTTTCCGATTCAGCTGCACTTTAGTCTGATACTGAAACCAGTAACAATGTTATTCAACATGGGCAAACAATCGCTTCAAAGTCTTTTTCTTTCACTTCTACTCCCATAGACAGCAACAGTCCTTGAAACAGCCATAAATATTCTGAGGCCAGAGAGATGGAATTCCCATAATGAAAGCTTAAGAAGGTTCCCCTTAACAATATCTGAGCCTTACCCGCTCCTAGGGGGTTCCCCTTCTTGTTCTCCCCTACTCACCCGTGCTGACCCTGCTCGCTGCACCACTTGCTGGGGGCCGCACCGGGGGTGGTGGAGAATGAAAGAACACACACAAAGACAAAGACACACAGAGAACATGGCGGCCGCACTCAGAGCCTCCGCCTCACTTTATTTATACTCCATAAACCTCACGTCAGCAGAAAGAATGCAATGCAAAACAAACTTTCTTTTCCCACATGTAACCTTCTACTCAGTACCTTGTTTCTATACTCTTACTTATCTACTCGCCTTCTTGGCGCCTACGGGAGTTCATTAAAAGTTCAGTTGGAGATACTGTCCTTGAGCCCTATCTATTCTCAGCATACTGTTTTCAAAGGCCCCTGCATCTCTAAGCTTCAGTTTATTCTACTGCAAATTTAAGATCAAATGACAACACAGACAAGTATGCAATTGCACCCATAACTGCTATGACAAGTCAAAATACCACTAGAGTGTGTTACAGGCCATCTGACGTAGTTTGGAAAATCAGGGAAGTCTTCTCTGAAGAAATGATATTATAACTAAGATATGAAGAGTAAGAAGGCTTAAACAGCAAAAAGTGCTGTAGGCAAATGGGAAAGTGGCTTGTGGAGGGAAAAACCACAACACATTTCAGGAGATGAAAGAAGGCAACTGTGGTGGGATCAGAGAGAATGAGGGGGGGTTGGCATAAAAGGAAGCTGTAGGTATATGCTTATGTCAGACAATACAGAACAGCATAAGCCATCATTCTAATGAAGAAGTTGTAGGATGACATGCAGCAAGGCTTAAGAAATGTTAGTTTTATCGTCACTGCTGAGAAATAACATCTGGGCTGGGTAGACCCTGCCTTGTGATCATTGACTCAGGGACCATATGAGAGAGAACCAGATTAGCAGTCCCTCCTGATAGAATAGGATATTTAAAATCCCATTTTTTTTTCTGAGTGGGCTACAAAAATACATAGGCCTTTTTCTTATTTTTTTCAACTTTTTTATTTTAAGACTGTAAATTCACATGCAATTTTAAGAAATGATACAGAGATTCCGTATACCCTTCACTCAGTTTCCCTCAATGGTGACATATTGCCTAGCTGTAGTACAACATCATACCCAGAATACTGACACTGATAAGATCCACTGAACTTATTCAGATTATACCAGGTTTACATGAACTTATTTGTGAGTGTGTGTGTGTATGTATGCACTGGCGTGTATGCTGAGTTCTATGCAATTTTATTACACATGTAGATTCATGTACCACTAATGTGCAATTTTATTACACATGTAGATTCATGTACCACCAAAGTCAATCACAAAGGGCATACATGTTACCCTTTAATAGCCACACCCACCTCCTTCCCTCTCCCCTACCTCCATTAACCTTGGCAACCACTAATCTGTTCTCTATCTCTATAATGTTGTCATTTCAAGAATGTGACATCATATGAAAAGTACTTAAGAAAAATTTTTACACAGCAGGATCCCTTTAAGTGCCATCCAGGTTGTTGTATGTATCAATAGTTCATTCCTTTTTATTGCTGAGTTATATTTCATGGTATGGATGTACCAGAATATGTTTAACCACCTGTTGAAGGATATTTGGATTGTTTCCACTTTTAGGCTATTACACATAAAGATGCTATAGACATTAATATTCAGGTGTTTGTATCAATGTAAGTTTCCATTTCTCTGGGATAAATGTCCAAGTGATAATTGCTGGGTCATATGGTAGGTGTAAGTTTAGTTTCATAAGAAATTGTCAAATTGTTTTCCAGAGCAGCACTACCATTTACATCCCCACCGGGGGATAACCCAGTCTCTAAATCCTTGCAAGCATTTGGTGTTGTCACTATTATTTATTTTAGTATTCTAATAGCTGTGTATTTTAGTTTCTAATAGCTGTGTAGTGATATCTCATTGTTTTGAATTTGCATTTTCTTAATGACTAATGATATTTAACATCTTTTCATGTGCTTATTTGCCATCTGCATATACTTTTCAGTGATTTTTTTTTCTGTTCGTATCTTTTGCCCATTTTCTAACTGCTTGCTTCTTTACTGCTGAGTTTTGAGAGTTCTTTATATATTCTAGACACAAATTCTTCCTCAGATATGTGGTTTGCAAATACTTTCTCCCAGTCTGCAGCTTGTCTTACTAGTGATTATAAATAATGATCAGTATGGAGAATTCGGGAAATAAAAAATATATGTGTGGAAAATTCAGAACTTGTCAAGTTCTTCTAATACAGGATGCTGAGAATAAAACTAGTTTCTGAGATGCTATAGAAATAGAACATAGAAGCTTCATTGTACTTAAACCTTTGCTTTCCCCTCCTATATCTGCCTACGGTTTATGTGGACTCTTTCCTTCCATAATGTATCATTATTCTTACTAGGGAATCAATACAGTTGACAATATATCTCATGCTCAAACTGTCCTTTCTCAGGATATCTGGCTGGATGGTTCCCAGATCACTAGGCTTTTGCCCTGTTCCAATATGACCTGAAAGGGGTCTTTCCTTCTACTTCCCAAACCCAGTAGTTCCCAATGCCTACAAAAGGCATGAATTTTAAAATCTAGTAATTTAGGGTTATGACAGGGTAATCTAAGTGGCCTTTCTACTCTTACTTTCTGTGTTCTAAAATTTCTATCATAGTCATTATACCCTACAATGTGCCTCCAAAAAGGTTTGTGTTTCCCTGTAATGAGGACCATACTTGCTCTCCGAGGTTGGGGTTGTTACCAGAATGAAGAGAAGACAGAGTTTTCTAGAACAAGGCACATGATTCTCTTGCTATGATATTGAATGCCTCTCTCGTTCTAGCAACTATCAATTAATCACTGCAAATCAGTAAACACTTTAAGTGAATAAATTTTGCTAAGTTGGCAATATGTACTCTGCTTTTTGAATTTTGTATGGTCAAATTGTTTCTTAGGAAAATTTTGTGGATTCAAAGATGGCATCACTCACATCCCCTTGGAGGGAATGACTGGAAAGTTGGACTCAACTAGGATTGTCAACTAGAGTGCCAAATGGGGCCAATTCATGGAAGGAATGTTCCAAGTGATAGGAAATAAATGATGATAGTTTCCTAAAGCCTGGGCTAGAAAATGGGCACAATGTAATTTCACTGTACACAACTGGTGAAAGCAGTTATACAGCCCACTCAGATTCAAGGGGAGAGGATATAGGACCACAGCTCTCAATGGGAGGAATGTCAACTAACTTACAGCAATCTTCATTCCACTACACAATTTGGTGGTGGATTAGGAGAGAAATATTCTGAGTTCTTCCATATTTGAAAATGTCTTCAGTCTACTATTACATAATGGAGGCAAAATACCATTTTAAGTTGAAAAAGAGATTTTCTCTCATAACCTCAAAAATAATGCTCTTTTGGTGCCCTGTGCTGCCCCCATGTAAATCAGATCTTTGTTCTTTTGTTAAGACATTTTTTTCTTCTCTTGAAGCTTTTATAATTTCATCTTTATCCTTGGTGTTCTAAAAATTAAATATGTGTCTGGGTTTAGATTATTTTATGGGAACCATCAAATGACAAATATCCTTCTTCAGGTCTGGATATGGTCTGCTACTATTTTCTTGTTATTTCTTTTTTCATTTTTCTTTTCTTTTTTTTTGAGATTCCTGGATTGTACCTCTTTTACTGGCATCTCTTCTTTATAGCTTTTCTCCCCCGTATTTTTTTCTGTTTGTCTTCTTGCTCTAATTTCTGCAAGATTTTCTCAATGTTGTTTTTTTAGCATTACTGATTTAATTTCAACAATCATATTTGTATTCTCTAGTAGTACTCTCTAGCTCACTAATGGTTCCTTTATCATAGTTTTCCTAATTCTTGTTTTATGGATACAATATGTTCTCAAACACTTCTAAATATTTTTGATGAATAAAAAAACCAAGATACTATGTTCTCTGAATAGTTACTCTTTCTGCTGGGATCAAGTTTCTTCTTTGTTTATTTGATCTTTTAACTTTCTTGTTACTGGGTCTCCCCATAGACCTGGCAATCACTGGTGGTCCATTCATAGTTACAAAAGGAGGGTAGGGTTGCTGTTGTGGGCCTCCTCTCCTGCTGCTGGGTAAGAAGGACTTATTCCTCACCAAGTCTTTTCCTTGAGTAGGAATTTTGACTGGGATATTTATGCGGGATACTAAAGCACGGTGGAGGGAATCAAAGGTGAAGGATGAAACTTTGCAAGTTAAGATGAGAGAGCGAGAAACTCCCTCAATTGGCATTGTAAGAAGAGCTCTACTCCCTTTTCTCTGGAATATCAATATCCACACTAAAAGCCTTAGTTTTCCCAAGTGGATCCATTCTGTTTTTGTATGGAAGAGCCATTTTGTTGTTGTGTTTGTTGTTGTTATTTGTTGTTGTTTTCCTAGGCATCTGTCAGATTATTCTGGGAACAGAAATTGGGCAGAGGAATAGAGGTACTCTCAATCCCTGTTTACATCCACATTTCTTACTCAAACCTCTATGGACCTTGCTGACTATCAGCCCAGAATTTCTCTCCTCTGTTAAAGATTTATCCATTTAAAATATCTCACGAGGGATGCAAGGTAAGCACATATTCCAAGTGTACTATCTCTTAACTAAAAGTTCTTGATAACCTTCTATATTTACCCTCAACTTAGACATGATAACACCCCTTGCTTTCACAGCTACAAATGTCAAAGGATCTTCATCAGAAGGTAATGTGATGTAATAGAAATGACAATAAGGTGATAATATATTTGGGTGGCAGTGCGGGGGGGCGGCTTCATTTTGAAAATATCTTTTCTCATATAGCATTTATAGCTTATTTTTTATTTTGTACATTAAAAACAACAGATGCATGGAAGAGGCACAGTGGCTCACACCTATAATCCCAGGGCTTTGGGAGACCAAGGCAGCAGATCACTTGAGTTCAGGAGCTCGAGACCAGCCTGGCCAACATGGTAAAAAGTCATCTCTATTAAAACTACAAAAATTACCCTGGCATGGTGATGGATGCCTATAATCCCAGCTACACGGGAGGCTGAGGAAGAAGAATCACTTGAACCTGGGAGGTGGAGGTTGCAGTGAGCTGAGATAGTGCCATTGCCCTCCAGCCTGGGCAACAGAGTCAGACTCCTCTGACAAACAAACAAAAACAGATGAATGATTTCCTGTGGTAGGCTGAAAATATGGAAATTCTCACCAATATTTTGACATTCTTGTTTTTTTTGCAAATGTACCAGAATGATAATAAAAGAGCTAGAAAAGCCACAGTTAGCAGCAAGAGCACTGAACCAAAACTGCATATGGATGCTCTATGCAAACAATGATATTGACTGGCCAATTCATCCACATGTGTCAAGTTTTTGGTAACATGTAGACACGGCATTATCAATGGAACACAGGTAAACCTCTGCATGTAGAATCCTGGTGTAAGGGCTTTAGTGCCACACAGGATTTGAGAAAACATCATTTTTAAATCTCCTATACAGGTGCTAAAACATCTGTCTGTTGTTATTGTACTTTTAAAACATTATTTTACTCTTATAAAATAATGTAATGTTTAATTATTACAAACATCTTTCTTTAAGCTAATCTTCTATGAGGGTCCCAATATAAATAAAATCCACTGAAGCATAACTTCAACTTACATATTTTAATACCTTACATTATTGTATTCAATCATGTATGAAAGTGTGATAAAAACACAAAATTATTAAATAAATATAATATGTTCACACGTAAATGTTTGAACAGATTAGTTTTGAAGATATTTTTAAAACTTTGAGACGGCAAGTTAAAATCAGCTGTTTTTATATCAAAAGAGATCTGGTTTCATTTTAGCTAAGTATTTGAATGATGACTAATATGAAATTTGGAAAACAGTTCATTACACCTTACATGAATCAATTAAAGAAATATTTACTAGAATCTCACTATTCATAATCTGTCAAAATCCTTCACTGTTAAAACAAGATTAATATGATATTTAAATGTCAGGCAAAGTTCAAACACAAAGTTAATCATGAGCATTAGTGGTACACTAAGGTCAAACTATAATTTGCAATTTGTAATGAGCTGGGACTCTTATCAAAATATTTCATCTGATATTATTCTCAAAAGCAGTCATCAAGAAAAGAGACATACAATCCACTGCACTGTTTGTGAGATGGAAGGAACAATTAGAGATAGAGAACTCCCTACAGCTAGGTAGTTAAAGGCTGCAAAATGGATCACATTCAAATTCCTCCAACATACACACACTATCTAGGCATGTGGTCAAGAAATTACAAGGAAACTGAGCAAACTAAAATTAAACTTTGGCACCCACTGCAACAGAACACATCAACAATATTATAATAACTATAGCCTTTTTTCTCATTTGACGAGATTAACTGAACTTCCTGATACTATGAGAGTCAAGTGCAGGGAGTATAAATGAAGAGACCCTGTGAGGAATCAGCAGAATTCTGAAAATAAGTTTAATAAAATCAGTACAGAGTAGAAGACACAAGGTATGGGTAAAAATTATCCTAAGGTAATAGAAAGCCTCTCAGGTCCAGAGGGAAAAGTAAGCCTGCCTATTACCCAATCAAAGGTGTAAAGATCCCAGGAGAAGGAATGTGTTAACTGATGAGGATGGTCAGAAAAAAGAGCGAAGAAAAGAATCAGACTGACTAAGCGAAGAAAAGAATCAGACTGACCAAGTTTGCCAGAGTTTTATCCAACAAATTCCTCAAGTAAAGAGATGAGGAATCTGGGAGAGTTTGGCTACCTACCACCTTTCACTACAGATCTGTCTGTTTTAAGGCAGAGGTTCTTCAGAATTCTCTAGAGCTTAGATGAGTGCTTCAAATCTTAAGCTTTGAGTTCTTGAAGCCCTGTCAGAGGCTGTAATGAGAAGGGGAGTTATGGGATGGGATATGAAGAGACTAAGAGTAGTTTTACTTTCATTTGTTATATACTTAAATCAAGGGGTCATTTTTAAAATGGAAAATTTACCGACTTATTTGAAATGTTTCCACCACTCTGATCACAGCTTCACCACACATGTTCCAGATATTAAGTCAGTTTCCACTGCATCCTGACTCTGGGAATTATCCTGATGAACAGTCTTAAAAATTTAAGTCACTTGACAGCAAGATTTCTTTTGGAATTACCACACTTGAACTCTGTTTTGTTTAAATTGGCTCTTGTGAGTCTGGTGGGGATGAGCCAGTGTCCATGAGACTGAATACCTTGGGGAATGTGGGTAAATCCAGATTCTCAAACTGTACATCCTGGGACCATGGTAATGCTGTCACGCAGGTAACGCTTCCTTATATGTTCTCTGAGAATCCAGAACATCCTCCTGTTGACATAGATACTGCCATTGGAACCCTCAAGCCATAAATGCCCTTTGGGAGGATTTTTCTGCTAGCATGTCATTATTGTTATTTTGCTACTGTTCTTAGTTTATGTTAGCATTTAGTTCATTGTTCACTTAATCAAAATAACTTGGTTTTGGTCTGGCTGTAAAACTGTTATTACTAATAATTTGCTTGGCCTGACTTTTCTTAACTGTTAAGTGGAGATAATATTAACCCATATCCTCTCAATTTTAGAGATTTGTGCTATACAATGGTCAAATAATGTGTTTCTTATCAAATAGTATATAAATTATAAAGCTATCTATTTATGACTTACATACATATTTATTTATGTAATCAAAGTGTCATCAAAATATCCCTTCTACATAAAGCCAAGAGTCATATAAAAATCTTTTGATTATCTAAACTACAAAGTACTACATGAATAAAAATTGTAATTG
The DNA here is from genome assembly GCF_003255815.1 of Theropithecus gelada. Taxonomy (NCBI): domain Eukaryota; kingdom Metazoa; phylum Chordata; class Mammalia; order Primates; family Cercopithecidae; genus Theropithecus; species Theropithecus gelada. The sequence continues at coordinate 135,371,168 of NC_037670.1, forward strand.
CCATTAAAATTTTAGTGTTCTTCATATTATAAATTTCAGATAGATTTCTTTTTTTTTTTGAGAAAGGGTCTCACTCTGTTGCCCAGGCTAGAGTGTAGTGGTGTGATCACAGCTCACTGCAGCCTCGATCTCCTGGGCTCACACGACCTTCCCACCTCATCCTCCTGAGTAGCTGGGACTACAGTTGTGTGTCACCACACCCACCTAATTTTTAAATTTTTTGTAGAGATGGGGTCTCACTATGCTGCCCAGGCTGCTCTAGAACTCCTGGGCTCAATTAATCCTCCTACCTCGGCCTCCCAAAGTGCTGGAATTACAGACATGAGACACTGTACCTGGCTGATTTAATGTCATTAATTCCAAATCCAGTGTTCTTTCTCCACCCCACTGAATGTAACTCTAATTTTATCATAGGACATTTCACTTAAAACAAATTTTTTAAAAGGCAGTTATTTAACAGACAGATATACCACTTTGTATATTCTCACCTAGTACATATTGATAAGTTTTATAAAGAAAGCAATGAATCATTGCCAAAGATCATGGATTCTCTGAATGAAAGGGCAAGAAACAGAGACAATGATGCATCCCAATATAGCTCAGTGGAGACTAGAGGCATACTGTCTAGATTTGAATGCTTAGTTTCACCATGTATTATCTTAGTGATCTTGCACATGTCACATAAGCTTCTACAAAAGAGAAAATAATATCCTAACTTCATAGGGTTGTCATGAGAATTATTTAATTCTCTTTTGGAGTGCAGTGGCATAATCATAGCTCACTGCAGCCTTGAACTCCTGAGCTCAAGTGATTCTCCCACCTCAGCCTCCTGAGTAGCTATGACTACAGGCATGTACCATCATACCTGGCTAATTTTTATTTTTTATATTTTTGTAGAAATAGGGTTTTTCTATGTTTCCCAGGCTGGTCTGAAACTCCTGGACTCAAATGATCCTCCTGTCTTGGCCTCCCAAAGTGCTGGGATTAAAGGCCTGAGACAACATACCTAGCCTGTTTAATTCTCATAAAGCACTTAGGTCATTGCCTATCATTGAGTAAAGACTTGATAAATGTCAGTCAATGATTGCTATGGTCCCAAGTTTTCACTCCCACCTCCTTGCAAAATAGATCTTCTGAGAAACTCACCATTATCCCAAAAATTAAAGCAATACCGTGGCCCAAAAAATTTGACCACAGGTGAATAAAATAGCGTCTTCAGTCACCCAACCCCTTGAAGGAAGGCAAAGCTGTCCAATTTCTATATGAAGCATGTGCTTCTGGTTGTGTATCTAGTAGCCCACTCTATCTGGGCATGATTTTTCTGTTACTGTATGCTATGTGGATGGTTTATTTATTTAACTTTTAGAAATAAATCCACTAATAAAATAATTCAGCATTTGGGAATAAAAATAAAAGGTAGATTTTGAAATCTCAGGGTAGCTGTACAAAGAAAAACAAAACTACTCTCACTTATCACATCAAAGCTATTACATAAATGTAGCTAAATCTAATTCAGACTGTCCCAGGTTGCCGTAAGATCCAATATATGGTACAGCTACTAAGTTATGAACTACTCAGGAGCCCACCCAAAAGGCAATCACTTTTATCATCAGAAGAATTGGAGTATGTGAATTTACTGCTCCAGATTCAAAGAGCTTGTGCCTATATTCCTATTTTGGAGGCCATCACTTTAGTGGTTCACCCTGTTGCTTTCCAAGATGGTGGTTCCATTAAGATTCCCCTCTGCCTTATTGTAGGTCTGCAAATTGGTCCACCCAGAATGGCTCTCTGACACACACCCAGCGAGAATTGTTTTATCCTTATGCTATCTTTCCTATAGGAGAAAAAAAAAATAGAAGAAAACCGTATACAGTGTTTGTTATTAGCAATCATACATCTCCTATTGTTATATAAAGTAGCTCTTGGAAATTATTAAGGAGTTTGTGTTGACCTATATGTAAACATAAGGTCCAAATTTATTACACAGAGAGAACAAACACAAGCATACTTTGCAAGGACGCCAGTTTGGGAAACTATTTAAATCTAGCGTATATATCACCAATCTATGTAACAACTAGTCCAACATCTGTTGATCCCATGCAATCAGAATTTGCATCTGCCTCAATTAAGCAGATAATAAATCTACATAGTTTGTCACTTACCATGTTCCTATAAAGGTGTCACAATCATAAATGACCAGATTAGTTTCTATTCTGGGGAAGTCTAGTCTCCTATAATTTAACAGTTACTGAAGGAATCTGATTCCTTTTATGAGGGTTTGATTTTGATGACAATTACCCCTTCAGTAAGAATGTAAGCTTTTTCTTTGAAAAGAGGATCTTCCATTATAAATGGGTCTTCAATTCAGACTAAATGCTGAAGATTGCTCTCCACAATCAATCATTCTTTCTAGCTTCAGAATGTATAGAAACAGAATTAGTGGCTGGAGTACTGTTTGGTGAACAAAGGAATATGAGGCAAAGAACAGAAACTAATTTCAGAAAGGCCAGGTTGGTTTTTTGGGGGGTTGTTTTTTTTTTTTAAATTAAGCCATGGACCCCTTGGTCAAGGGACCCCTAGTCCCTCCACACAGACCTATCACTCTGCCAATTCTCAAGGGGCTCATCTGAGTTTGCGCCTAGAAGCATTTTCACATTTTAGGGCAAATTATGCTTACATCTCCCATGCAGTTTAGGAAAGACTTAATTGTCACTGTCATCTTATAAATATATATCAGTGACGATACATAGATATCATCTTAAATGCCAAAGCCAATCCAAAGATAGTGACTGACTGACTCAGAAAAGATTCTGAAGACAACTTTTGACTCAGTGTGAAAAAGTGTAAGGTGATTGATGTGCACTGACTGTCAAGGATATAGGAGAGGGAAAAGGATGATGTTTATATCATATTATTTGGCCTCTGTATTTCATAATGCATTATTGGGCTTTGTTTTCATAGACTCATAGACTTTTAACACTAAAAGTGATTCCAGGAAACAGCTAGTTTAATCCCTTGAGGCAAAAGCATTTTCCCATAATAGCTATTTATTTTAACATTCATTCACTCATGAAGCATCTATTAAGCTCAAATCTTTTGATAGTCACTTTACTAGGAAAAGCATATTTCCCTGCTTTCCTATTTCTTTCAAGAGCAACAATTTTATCTAATGTACCAAATTCCCTAGTCCTTGCTGACATCAAGCTGCTATTGCCAATTGCTTCTAGGATCTCAGTATCTGATTGTTTCAGCTGCCTCATTCTCTGAACCACTGCTAACAGGCTCTCACCTTTTGTGCCCACTTATCTCTCTCTTTCTGAAACTCCATTATAATCATGTAAGCACTCGAAGGTCCCCCTCCTTTTACCTAGCCAAGCAAACCACTTCAGGAATTCCCTTTCCATCACTGACTTCATCAGTTTCTTTCTCGCTGCTGAATCATTCACATATATTCATATATCTGCTGGATATATCAGCACACAAATATACTCTCTTGAGAGCATCTCTATCGTATTTCTGACTTCCCCACTTTCCCTCCTCCCATTTTTTCTTGAACCTACTTGTATTAGTCAGTTTTCACACTGCTATAAAGAACTTCCCTGAGACTAATTTATCAAGGGAAGGAGTTTAATTGACTCACAGTTCCACATGGCTGGGGAGGTCTCAGAAAGCTTATAATCATGGCAGAAAGGGAAGCACGCACCTTCTTCACATGGCAGCAGGAGAGAGATGAGCAAAGGAGAAACTTCCAAACACTTATAAAACCATTAGAACTTGTGAGAACTCACTCGTTATCATGAGAACAGCATGGGGGAAACCACCCCCATGACAATCACCTTCCTTCCTGGGTATGTCAGGATTACAATTCAAGATGAGATTTGGGTGGGGACACAGAGCTAAACCACTCAACTTTGGTTTTTGTTCCTACCATTCCATCAGAATTGCTAGGGTCAGCATCATTTGACCCAGCTGATCACTCTCTCCTTGATACGTGCATGTCACCGGACTTCGGAAACACAAAATTTTCTTCATTCTCTTGCATCATCAGCTGTACCTTCTCAGTCTCCTTTACTGATTTTTCTGCCTCTCCCGAACATCTAAATGTTGAAACTCCCCAGGGTTCAGACCTCATACTTCTTTTCATATGCACTCACTCCCTAGTAAATCTCTTCCATTCTCATGTGTTTGAAAGAAAATTGACATGTATGTATGTACAGATATAGACATGTATGTAAACATATAGACATGTATGTATGCCTGTGCATACATACTTACATATATGCATGTGTATGTGTGTGCGTGTGTATATTCAATCCAAACTTCTCTAAATTTCAAGCTGACATCCTAATGCCTACCTGTTATTGCCACTTGGCTGTGCCATAAGCATCTAAAACAACATCCCAAACTAAAAGCCTGATTCCCCACTTTCTGCCATTTCTCAGTCTTCTAACTCTTCCCAACTGCAGTTAATAGTGTCTCCATCCTTCCAAGTTAAAAACATTAAAACATTATTGACTCTTCTCTTTATCTCTTACCCATATCTAATTTATCATCAAGTCTTCTTAGTTCTTCCTTCAAAGTACATCTAGAATCCAGCTACTTCCCACCATTTCCACCACTACTGGTCTGAGCTATAACAATATACCTTCTACTACTGCAATAGCCTCCAAATTCTTTTTCCTATTTTATCTCTTGCCCCTCCTCATCCTCTATTCTCAACACAATGCCAGTGTGAGCTCTCCGCCATGCCAAATTGTTATATTCCTTTGCTCACATCCACCAAGGAATGTAAGACGCTACATACTCTGACTCCCCCAATACTTCTCTGAGGTAAAGTCCTACCACCTACCTCAACTGCTCTACTCTTGATCACAGTGACTGCCTTGCTATTCTTTGAGCATACAAAGAATACTACTGTCTCAGGGACTCTGTACTAAGACTGCTCTGCCTAAGACTGCTCTTCCTCCAGATATCTTCATGGTTCCCTCCCTCATTACCTTCAAGTCTCTGGTCAAATGTTATCTTAGAAAAATCTTCCCTGACAGATGCCCTCTCTCACCACTCCTATTCAACATAGTGTTGGAAGTTCTGGCTAGGGCAATCAGGCAAGAGAAAGAAATCAAGGGTATTCAGTTAGGAAAAGAAGAAGTCAAATTGTCCCTGTTTGCAGATGACATGATTGTATATTTAGAAAACCCCATTGTCTCAGCCCCAAATCTCCTTAAGCTGATAAGAAACTTCAGCAAAGTCTCAGGATACAAAATTAATGTGCAAAAATCACAAGTATTCTTATACACCAGTAACAGACAGAGAGCCAAATCATGAATGAACTTCCATTCACAATTGCTTCAAAGAGAATAAAATACCTAGGAATCCAACTTACAAGGGATGTAAAGGACCTCTTCAAGGAGAACTACAAACCACTGCTCAGTGAAATAAAAAAGGACACAAAAAAATGGAAGAACATACCATGCTCATGGATAGGAAGAATCAATATCGTGAAAATGGCCATACTGCCCAAGTTAATTTGTAGATTCAATGCCATCCCCATCAAGCTACCAATGAGTTTCTTCACAGAATTGGAAAAAACTACTTTAAAGTTCATACGGAACAAAAAAAGAGCCCGCATTGCCAAGACAATCCTAAGTCAAAAGAACAAAGCTGGAGGCATCATGCTACCTGACTTCAAACTATACTACAAGGCTACAGTAACCAAAACAGCATGGTACTGGTACCAAAACAGAGATACAGACCAATGGAACAGAACAGAGCCCTCAGAAATAATACCACACATCTACAGCCATCTGATCTTTGACAAACCTGAGAAAAACAAGAAATGGGGAAAGGATTCCCTATTTAATAAATGGTGCTGGGAAAATTGGCTAGCCATAAGTAGAAAGCTGAAACTGGATCCTTTCCTTACTCCTTATATGAAAACTAATTCAAGATGGATTAGAGACTTAAATGTTAGACCTAATACCATAAAAACCCTAGAAGAAAACCTAGGTAATACCATTCAGGTCATAGGCATGGACAAGGACTTCATGTCTGAAACACCAAAAGCAACTGCAACAAAAGCCAAAATTGACAAACGGGATCTAATTAAACTAAAGAGCTTCTACACAGCAAAAGAAACTACCATCAGAGTGAACAGGCAACCTACAGAATGGGAGAACATTTTTGCAATCTACTCATCTGACAAAGGGCTAATATCCAGAACCTACAAAGAACTCAAACAAATTTACAAGAAAAAAACAAACAACCCCATCAAAAAGTAGGCAAAGGATATGAACAGACATTTCTCAAAAGAAGACATTCATACAGCCAACAGACACATGAAAAAATGCTCATTATCACTGGCCATCAGAGAAATGCAAATCCAAACCACAATGAGATACCATCTCACACCAGTTAGAATGGCGATCATTAAAAAGTCAGGAAACAACAGATGCTGGAGAGGATGTGGAGAAATAGGAACACTTTTACACTGTTGGTGGGATTGTAAACTAGTTCAACCATTATGGAAAACAGTATGGCGACTCCTCAAGGATCTAGAACTAGAAGTACCATATGACCCAGCCATCCCATTACTGGGTATATACCCAAAGGATTATAAATCATTCTACTATAAAGACACATGCACGTATATGTTTATTGTGACACTATTTACAATAGGAAAGACTTGGAATCAACCTAAATGTCCATCAGTGACAGACTGGATTAAGAAAATGTGGCACATATACACCATGGAATACTATGCAGCCATAAAAAAGGATGAGTTTGTATCCTTTGTAGGGACATGGATGCAGCTGGAAACCATCCTTCTCGGCAAACTATCGCAAGAACAGAAAACCAAACACCACATCTTCTCACTCATAAGTGGGAACTGAACAATGAGATCACTTGGACTCGGGAAGGGGAACATCACACACCGGGGCCTATCATGGGAAGGGGGGAGGGGGGAGGGATTGCACTGGGAGTTATACCTGATGTAAATGACGAGTTGATGGGTGCTGAGGAGTTGATGGGTGCAGCACACCAACATGGCACAAGTATACATATGTAACAAACCTGCACGTTATGCACATGTACCCTAGAACTTAAAGTATAATAATAATTAAAAAAAAAGAAAAAAAAATCTTCCCAGACAATTACGTAAAAGAAACTACTCCTAGGCTCCTAGCCACCTCCTATCCCTCTTAAACCTTATCTTTCTCCATGATACTTATATATATATGGCCATACACATGCACGCGCACACACACACAGACACACACACACACACACAATGTTACTATTGTTGACTCTTCTGGCTCCTTTCTTACCCGCCTCCTGTAAAACAAACAAACAAACAAAACCTGTAATTTTCATGCTGACAGGAACCTTAGTCAAATGGATTCACTGCTGTATCCTCAGTGCCTAGAAGAGTATGTGGCACATAGTCGACACTCAAAACTGTTCGTTGTATGAGTAGGGAGGGGGAAGTAATTGTGTGAGAAGGTTCAGCAAAGTTACAATGGAAAGATACAATATGGGCTAGTCTTGAGTTACAAAGAATGAATTAGATATTTCCAATTGAATAGGAAATTCTAAACAAAAGCAGGAATATGCACGGATTCCGTGCCACTTCGAGTCATCTCAGTGTCAGTTATTCATGAAGACATCTCCTGACTAACTTACATTGATTGTTTTCATATTTAAATTTTGTGTCATATATGGTTCACAGGTCACACTTAGTATTTGCTTCATATCATTTTACAATTTTGGAGGCTGTTCTTTTAATACAGTCAATATGTATGTATTGTTTTTCTACTATGTGCTGCCATAACGATATGCAAGTATTTTATTCTCTCTAAAAGCGATTTAAAAACTTGGTTATCTGGCCTTATCAGATTGTTCCAGAAAAGAAGATATTGACCACATCTAACTTCACTGTTGCAAACCATATCTTCAGTTAAGCCAAAATGTTCCTATTATTTGGTGAAAGCTATAATTGCAATGATTTCACTTGACACTATATTAATAAGTCAAATTAATTGTAGATTCAGTTCAGAATATATATGCATTTTTTTCTGAGTGTATTTTTCATTTTAGCTTTGATCTTAACAAGGTCCCTAAGACACTATAAATTCTGTGGGGGCAGAAATTGTGTTGCTCAAGTCACCTAACAGCCCCTCATACATAACAGGCACATAAAAAAATGATGATAATGATGACCCATGGCATGAAGCATAGGTATACAAGAACACCTTGCAGTTGAAATATTCCCATTTTAAGTTGTTAATATGAGAAAAATTTAAATTTTGACATATTGAAAATTTACATGTTATATGTGGCTTTGATCTTTTTTTTTTGCTTTGTTTTGTTTTTGTGTTTTCAATCTGTCTTCAACAAAACAAATAAAAAAAGAAAGTTAATCTTTGGCAACACCATTAGCACAGTTCAAAGGCTCACAAAGCCGCTCCCACTTATTCTCATATTCTACTTTGGAAAATGGATTTAGGGTTCTCTGAGTAGAAGCTGAAAAATAAATGCTGTGGTTTTGAGAATAGAACAAATGTGCTGAAAAGAAATTCAGCAAAGGCTCTGAATCTTATTTGTGTTCTGTAACACTGCTTCGAAGCAACATTTTTATTTTTAAATGTATGCCCTCATTTACACAGGAAATTAAGAAACGAACTCGCCGTGTCAGTGTCCCTGCTACTAAACAACTTAGCCATCGGCTGATTTACAATTGAGTCCTAATTGAACAGTTATGGTTTCAACTATATCAGCATATCTGCAAGTTCTTTAGATAAATATTCCAAGCATTTCCCACAGATTTTACAGGCAAAGTAAAGAGTAAAGAGAAACCTAGAGCAGGTAACATTTTGTAGACTACTTGGCATATCATTCTGCTTACTTATTTAGTTGTATCTCATTTCTGATACATATTTTCAAAGACTTGCTATTTAAAATGTAAATGTTTTCATTAACAAACATTAAGAAATCAAGTAAGTTTTAGAGAAGTCACAGAGTCTTACATCTTTAGTAATGTAACTGAAATTTTAGTTTAACAATTATTTGCATGGAGATAGATCTTAACATTATGTTTAATCATTTTAATGGTTTTCTTCATTCACAGATTAGTGTATTCATTTGGATGCCTTCAGACTAGATAAAGACAAGTAATCAAGCAGCACATCCTAAGAGGTATAAGCGGGCAAAAATGGATAGTTTCGATTAAACCTATGGAGATTTTATAATTTGACTCATTAGCATGCTTATCTCAAAAAGCCTCTTACTACTGACCATAGTTTATGAAATTTTTGAGCTACAGGGAGTGCATAGATCCAGGCCAAACAATTATTTTGCACAGAAATAAACTGGGGTTTGTGGCAAAGTTTCAACTGAAGACAAGTTTGAGGTATAGCCTCAAAGTTTACTGCTTAATGAGGACATCAGAGCTGGATAAAAAAAAAAAAAAAAGTCAAGATACAGACCCAGGTGTTGAAAGTGTTCCCCAGTGTAAGTCAGGTGCAGTATCACTGTGGAAACCAAGAGAGTACTCCAGGATCAGTAGATGAGAGTAATCCTAGGCAAAGAGCTGTGGAAGTCAGTGGCACTGGCGAGTGGTTACAGATGTGATAACAGGCAATGATTATGGAAAGAAAAAGAGTACCCACTAAATTTTCAAATATATGGTTCTAGTTGCCAATGGAAAGTAAGAAAATCGTGTGCTAGATTAATCATGTTGAATTATCAAGACTAAATTTTAGACAGACTGCCATTTGCTGAGAGCAGTATTCATTAGTATCTGACTCAGTAAAACTTATAACTAAGTGGTCAGACTGTATACCTAGAGAAATAATGCTTGTATCCTTCTAAAGCCACATGCACCCAAACTGGACAGGTAGCTGTGTTATCATTAAAGAAAAAAGTACACAAAACATGCACACACAAGGGACATTTTCCTTCAGGAATGCAGTGCATTTGAACACTTTTCTTAAGAAAAGAGTCCCCTTACTATGTCATTACTCTGAAATGAAGTCTAAGGGAAGGGAGGCAATAAATAGAGAGCCTGTGGCCTTCTTTTGTGGACCAGGATCATTTCTTATAGTTGAGTAATTATACCCTTAGCCAAGACATCTCTGTGATATGATGTGATAGTTTCCAGCTTTGCTACTGGGCAAGGAATGAATTCTGAAACCATGCTGCACTGAAGACGGCAACAACTGGCAAGAGTGTCAGTGAGTATTTTCTCTATATGAGTGAATAAACAAATGAAAACAAATAAATTATTCATTTACTTGAGTGATTTTGATAGGCCATGAATCAATTCTCACCAGGAAGAAAATGTGCCTTGGGTGGGGAAAGGTATGCCATAAGTTAGAAATTCCTATGGCTCTGGTAGGAGAGCGAGCACAAAATTCTTATGATATTGCCATTTCCTGCCATCCTGTATTTATCAATGGGACTTCACAGCTGGGCAGCACATGACTGCAGCCCGCTTCTCCAGAACAATTTCCACTCATGTGTGGAAGGCAAGAGAAGGTAAGTATGTTCATCTTCAGCCCCCTGTCTATGTTGAGTAACAGATATTTATTGAGTTCGAGTGGGAAAAAAGGTATAGGAAGAGGGAATTCTATTAGTTGAGGAGCTGAAATGTAATGCAGATCAAAGGTACAGGGATAAAAGAAATTTCTATGGTCATTTCAGGTAAAATTTGATCTAGCTAATTTTCATATGCACCATTTCTGATGAGATGTCCAAGCATGAGTTTTCAGAGTGACAATGCAATTATTTCCATTATCAGTTTGAATTTATATTGTTGTTCTTCCTTTAAGGAGTTTGGGTACCTCATACAATGTTGCAATTACTTTCAGAAATGCCTCACTACAATGCAAACAGTATTTCATAATAATGCAGCCAATAAAATAAAAACAAATATAAATTTCATCTAGGCAAATAAACATGAATGCATTCATTTCCTCTACATTATACTTTTTCCATTTACAATGAAATAATTCACCTACAGTAATATTTATATATGATATTAACATAGGGGCAAATGAAATATAGTTGATAAAGACACAATCCTGACTTAAAAAAAAAAAATGTAAACCAACCTTAACAGAAAGTATGTTTTAGAAGGCCGATAAATATAGATTTAGAGCGACTATTTATATATTACATATGTGGTAGCTACTCTGGAGTTTTAGGTAAGTTAGGGTGGATACATATTTATAGGATCACGGAACAGAAGTTTCAGAGATGAATGGGTCCAATCACTTTAGCTTACAGATTTATTTGTAAAGGCTTTAGCTCCTATCTTGCCGATGAGGAAATGAAAGCTTAGAGGGTTCACTGTATCTTATTTATTCAGAACTTGCTCAAGCTTGTTGGGAGGCAGAAAATAATGAACATCCTAAATTATTGTAAGAAAATTTGCAATTAGAAAGTGGAAGGGCTTCCATATAGCTTATGTGCACTACAACTTTCATTCATTCAACACAATTGTACTGCATACCTGATGTATTGTACATTGCACTAGGTACAAGAACTATAGCAGTGAGCTAGATTGGTATGATTCCTATATTCATGAACCCCACAGTCCACTGAGAGATACAGACAAGGAGAGAGGGCATTAGAAGATCCCTAGATAAAGGTTATACAAGGAAAAAGTACGTAAGGACAGATGAGGTTGTTGTGGTAAACATGTGTGAGACTGCAAAAGACCTTATGAGCCATGCTAATGACTTCAGTATTAGTACTAAGAGCAATTGAGAACCACTTAAGGGTTTTATGTAAGAGGTAGACATGAGCAAATCATATTTTATAAATATGATTTCTGACTGAAGGAAGCAAGTCAAGGCAGACAGGCCGGCCAATGAAAAGGCTTCTACAACACTTTAAGGCAGAACATGAAGTCTTGCACAAGGAAAGTAGCAATAAGGACAGAAAGAAACAGGCTTACTTTTCAGAGGTAAGACTGAAAGAATTGGGTGACTGCCTGGATGGGAGGTGTGAGGGAGATGAAAACGGAAGGCGGGTGTGCAAGTTTCTGTTTTAGTAAGTGGGTGAACAGGAAGCCATTCAACATAAAAAGGAACAGAGAAGGAGGAGAAGAGGAGGATTTGAGTGCAAGCAGGTTATGTTCACAGGCATCACTCCAAACTAACTCCTCCCACATACAAACTCCCATATATGCCCCTTGCCTACAAGTGGAAAATATCTTCATTTTATAGTGAAGTAGAATGATTCCCTGTAACTGAGGCAATATTATAGAATAAAATCTTAATTATGTATATCTTTTATTCAAGTTTAGTTTATCTGTGGATTATCTTGATTAAACATTAAGTAGACTGCTTATATATTTTTTTCTTTTTTAAGAAACAAGTCTGGTTTACCACCTCATACAGCTTTCATCTTACCAAGAAAATTCTTTGGAAGACAGACATGTAAAAAGTTCCCTCATGTCAAGGAGGTCTTGACCTAGGGGTCAAGTCAGGAAAACTAGACATATTTTCACTTTCTTGACTCATATATTCACAGCAAAACTTCATTATTTTGCTGGCAATTACTTTTCAGAAAAGTAGGCATACCCATAATCAAATATAAGTACAAATAGGCCAGGTGTGGTGCCTCACGCCTATAATCCCAACACTTTGGGAGGCCGAGGCCGGTAGATCACTTGAGGCCAGGAGTTTGAGACCAGTCTGGACAACATGGCAAAACCCCCAAAATACAAAAATTAGCCAGGCATTGTGGTGCACGCCTGTAATCACAGCTACTCAGGAGGCTGAGGCACGAAAATTGCTTGAACCTGGGAGGCAGAAGTTTCAGTGAGCCGAGATTGCATCATTGCACTCCAGCCTTGGCAGGAGAGTGAGACTCCATCTCAAAAGAAAAAAAAAAATTTATATATACACACACACACATATATATGTATGTACAAATTACATTTTAAATGCAAATATAAATGACTCCTGGCTTAATCTTTGAATTACTGAACTCTGTTTTATCATAAGTTGACTATTTAAAAGGCTTTTGGAATGATTTATTGGATATGACATGAAAAGCACAGACAACAAAAGCAAAAATAAACAAATGGAACTACATCAAACTTTAAAACTTTTGTGCATCAAAGGATGCAGTCCACAGAGTGAAAGGTAATCTACTGAATGGGAGAAAATACTTGCAAATCATATATTTGATAAGGGGCTAATATAAAGAATATTCAAAAACCTTTTATATGCAACACCACCACCAAAAAAGCAAATAACCCATCTAAAAATGGGCAAAGGACTTGAATAGATATTTCTGCAAAGATGACATACAAATGGCCAACAAGCTTATGAAAATGTAAATCAAAACCACAGTGAGATATCATCCCACACCCACCCATTATGATCACACCTATCAAACAAAACAAAACATAAAAATAGTAAGTGTTGTCAAAGATGTGGAGAATTGGAGCCCTGGTGCCCTGTTGGTGGCACAGTAAAATGGCTCAGCCTCTAAGGAATACAGTAAGGAGATTCCTCAAAAAATTAAGATTAGAATTACCATATGATTCAGCAATGCCATCTCTGGGTATATACACAAAGGAATGAAAAGCAAAGTCTTAAAGAGATATTTTCACACCCATGTTCACAGCAGCAACAGTCACAATAGTCAAGAGATGGAAGCAACCTTAATATCCATTACCAGAAGAGTGGACAAACAAATGTGATATGTACATACAATGAAATCTTACTCAGCTTTAAGAAGGAAGGATAGCCTATCACATAATACAACACAGATGAACTTTGAAAACATTATGCTGAGTGAAATAAGTCAGTCACAAGAAGACAAATATTATATGATTCCATTTAAATGAGGTATCTAAAGTAGTCAAAATCATAGATACAGCAAGTAGAGTGGTGGTTACCAGGGGCGAGAGAGAGGAGGAAAGAGGGAGCTTTTTTATAGTAAGCACAGAATTTTAGATTTGCAAAATGAAAAAGTTCTACAGATCTGTTTCACAACAATGTGAATATACTTAACACTACTAAAAAGTACACTTGCAAATAGTTAAGAGAGTAAATTTTGTTTTTCACAATAGAAATAGAAATAGAAAATAGGGCCACTTATTGTTTGAGTCTATCTACATGAAATGTCCAAGATAGGCAAATCTGTGGAGACAGAAAGTAGACTGGCAGTTGCTTAGGGCTAGGGAGGCTGGCGGTAAATGGGGAGTGAATGCTAATAGGTAGAGAGTTTCTTTAGGGGGTAATAAAAATATTCTTGTATTAAATATTGCGGACAGGTCCAGAACTCTGTGAATATATTAAGATCACTGAATTGAATGATTAAAAAAAAAAAAAAAAGAAAAGCTTTTTGATGCTAGTGATTGACACACTTGTGTTAATAGCCTCTCTCAAACACCAAAGACTCTTAAGCAATTCCACAACATTCCCCACTTCAAACACTCTTAAGAAATATTATAAAGTAGTTACTTCAGATATCTTAACAATTATTTTCTTAGATCAAATGCATTCAACTCCCTAGGAATCCTCAGACAACAAACTAAAATATAGCATTAATAATGTTATGCTAAGAACAATGGCATAATGCCAGAAATTTTCAAGGATAAAAATATGAAATTCCCTTGTCTGAGATTTAGTGTGCATTGCAAAAACAACTATATGTATCAGCCAGCTTGAGTAAGATGTTTTGACATCTTATCTCAACATCTAAAATTAAAACTACATCTTCAATTTGCACTAAAAGCCTTGTGTTTCATCTAGGTTAAACTCAGATAAGAATTTAGAATGAAGGAGATTAGCTACAAGGATGTTACTGGAATGTTGTCTTCCTTCCCTGTCAAACTTGAAAAAAAAAAGTCCAGTAATTTATATATGGTAATCACTATAGTCGTTATAGTCAACAGAACTTCATATTGTAATTTTTAAATATATGTGCCTTTATTTATTTATTTATTTATTTATTTATTTATTTATTTACTGAGACAGAGTCTCGCTCTGTTGCTGGAGTGCAGTGGTGTGGCCATGGCTCACTGCAGCCTTAACCTCCTGGGCTGAATCAATCCTCCTGCCTCAGCTGCCTGAGTAGCTGGGACCACAGGAACATACCACCATGCCTCGCTCCTATTGTTTTTTTAGAAATGGGGTCTCATCATGTTGCCCAGGCTGTTCTCACACTCAAGTGATCCTCTTACCTGGGCTTCCCAAAGTGCTGGTATTAACGATGTGAGCCACTGCACCCAGCCTTGTTATTTTTAACTCCATGGCCATTACTTATTTTCCAGTAATGTCAAAAGTCTAGGATAAAATAATAGATTATTATGTGCGTTAGCTGGAAGAAGGGTAATGTATACTGTACCACACTCCTCTGCCTTGAAAGCCAACTACCACAGGATCAGTGACTAAAAAACAGGAGGCTTAGACACCCCACTCCCAAATATGGAAATTGTCTTACATCCTCTTCATTGCTCTTTCTTTTTACTCCCCTTCAGTTTACTTTTAAGTTGCCTTTATCTTAATGTACACAATCCCTTCTTTACCAGTCATATGCGGCAGGTAGAGGGTTCCTTGATTTTGACCCTTTGTGCTATGTTAATTGTCATTCTCTCCCCCTAAGAAAAACCCAGCTAAGGGTCCAGCCCTCATTATTTAGCCAGGCTCAGGAAGCTCCAGACAACTCTCCTAAAAGGCAGATGGACATGGTAGAAGCCACTAGAAGAAGAAAAACTACAGAGACAATGTCAGAGAAAATACCCATTCAGCAGAAAGAAAGACTCCTGACTTTATAAAAATAAATCATTTTGAATTACATACATAGGCTTACTTTCCCAAAGCAACAAACCTACTTAACAATACTTTTTGGACAAACTGTTAGTCATCTTGGAAAATGAAAGCAATGGATATCTTTAGTGCATTTGGGTTCTAATATACATTATCAATCACTTGCAAGTTGCAGCTATTCTTAAACTGTGTTTGCTTTTCTATTTTTCAGCTCTATTTTTCAGTTCACTATTCTACTATTATTTGAACCAGGTTATTTTTCAGAAGTAGGAGAAATCTAACAATTTCCTACACATATATTGTTCTGAAAGGTAGCAAGACAAGTTTTGGTGAGGCAGAATCACCCCAGATGTTCATTAAAATCACCTGGCAGCATGGTGGGACACCGTGTTAATGGAACTTAGTATCAATGGGACACAGTGTTAGCGGCTCTGTGGCGCAAGTGTTGATACTGACTGCAAATTGTGCTTCATGATATACATAGGAATCTCTGGAACCTTCACTTGTAAATAGCATGAAACGGTGGATGAAAAGTAAGGCCCTAAAACACAGGACAGTTTCTAAAGAAAAGAAACATTTTCCTTGTTCAAACTGGAATTTAACTCTCGGCTGTTCTGTGGGTAAGATCTAAAAAGTAGAAACACTTCAACAGTAACAGGGTAATGTAGCGTTTTGTGTGTAGCAGCCACTGTTCTAAGTATTTTGCATAAACTCATTCAATACTCAAACCCTACAATGCCAACAGACAGCTAACATCATTGTTCCCATTTCTCATATAAAGAAACTGAAGCTCAGAGTTAAATGATTTGCCCAACACCAAATTGATAGTAAAAGGATAAACCAAAATTTGGACCACATATTTTGGCTAGAGTCCATACCTTAAACCAATGGAAATTGTGTGTCTTTTTACTATTATTATTACAAGCATCAGTATTTTTTATGAAGACTCATTTCACAATGGCATTGATTTAAAAAAAATGCTACACCTACATTTGCAATGGCTATCTTTCTAATAAACTAAATCAGTTAATTGAGCCAAATTGTCGACTGAGTTAGTGAACATATTCAAGCTAGCTAGGGGTGTAGATAACTTCTAAATGAGAGGATCCACTGTAATGACTAGTTGTTCCATACCTAGATTCTGTGCAGATAATTCTGCTCCTCGAAAGCAGACATTACTGTCTTTATATTCTGAGCACCTAGCATAGTGTAAACAGTCAATAAATGTGTTGAATAAGGATGGAGGGTAAATAAATCAACACTACATGAAGGTAAAATCTGGTGGCATTGAGAGGAAAAAAACAATGATGAGGGAGGAGGATGAGGAACTAAAGGTGACTGTGAGCTCTTTGCTGCCTTTGCTCCAGTGTTCCAGGGCTTCCTTACTTTTTGCAAAGCTCCAGGATCTGTATCCTTGCTGTGCTTGAAGGGAGTTCAGGCAGCAGGGCAAGGGGCAGGGAGAGCAAAGTGGGAAGTCAGAAATCAGAGCAGCCCCGCAGCAGGGAAACTGCAGTGGCTGAGAGTCACAACCCCACCCTCCTGGGAGCACTGGCAGGAGTGAGGTGCCCAGGAAGCAGACAGAGAGGGAGGCAGCCAGCAAGGGGGCCTCCACCTACTTTTCAAAGAATCAAGAAGTCACACTGCAAGAAAAAAGGATTTAGCCTCCTCTTACACAAGGTCTTCTGTCTTCCTTTGAAAATGACTTTAGAAAAGAAAAGACAAGGTTGAAAAGGAACACAAAAGAAAGTCAGACTCCTGCCTAGAGAGTTAAAAACACGTTGGAAGAGCCAGCATAAATCAGCAGCTAATGCCAGTGCCTTTGGAAAGGACCCACTACCAGGGGTTCTGGAGCCTGGCCTGGTGACACTGCTTATTATCCCCTGAAAACAAATTATTGAAAGTAAGGGTATACATTGAAAGGCAACTCAATGACCCTCCTTCCCTCTGCTTTCCATATTCATACCTTTCAATTTTTCTGGAATACAGTAACATCTCCATGTCATGCCAAAATGTCATCTCTTCCATGAAGCATTTCCTGATCACCTGAAGGATATTTTCTCTAGACAGCTCTTAGATGTCACTTGTATAGTATATTCACTTACTCAACAGACATGTATTGTATGTCTCCTATGTGCTAGGTATCTTTCTAGACACTAGGGATACAGCAATTAAAAAAAAAAAAAAAGGCCTGGTGCAGTGGCTCACGCCTGTAATCCCAGTACCTTGGGAGGCTGAGGCGGGTGGATCACCTGAGGTCAGGAGTTTAAGACCAGCCTGGACAACATAGTGAAACCTTGTCTCTACTTCAAATACAAAAATTAGCCAGGTATGGTGGCTCGTGCCTGTAATCCCAGCTACTTGGGAGGCGGAGACAGGAGAATTGCTTGAACTCAGGAGGCGAAGGTTGCAGTGAGCTGAAATCGCACCATTGCACTCCAGCCTGGGTGACAGGGCGGGACTCCGTCTCAAACAAACAAACAAGCAAACAAAAAAACCAAGATGCAAATTCCTACATTCAGGGAACTTACATTCTACTATAGCTTACTGCACATTAAACTGGAGTTGTTGGCCAGGCAAGGTGGCTCACGCCTGTCATCCCAGCACTTAGGATGCTGAGATAGGTGGATTGCTTGAGCATAGGAGTTCGAGACCAGCCTGGGCAACATGGTAAAACCCTGTCTCCACCAAAAACACAAAATTTAGCAGGGTGTGGTGGCATGTGCCTGTAGTTCCAGCTACTCAGGAGGCTGAGGTGGGAGAATCACTGGAGCCCAGAAGGTGAAGGTTGTAGTGAGCTGAGATGGCACTACTGCACTTCGCCTGGGCAACAGAGTAAGACCCTGTCTCAAAAGAAAAAGAAAAAGAAAAAAGAATGAAAGAAAACGAAAGTGAGTTATATTGAAGTCTCCAAATATAATTGTTGAATTGTCTGTTTCTCCCTTCATTTTTGTCAGTTTTTGTTTCAAATATCAGTGACTAATATATGCAAATTGTTTTCAAAGGGATCTAGAAAAAGTGTGTCATGAGGTATTTCTTAAATTCCTGCTCATTTTTAACAAAATATAACAATTAATAATAAGTAAAATAAATCAAGTACTTCCTCATTTGACTTTAATTTGCCAAACGATAACGTGTAATGATGAAGCTACAACATAATTAATGAACTACTAAATAGTGACCATACTATTCAGAATAAAACTGCACAATATAGAGAGTGGGTGAACAATACACTATTCCTTATACCAGGAAACTCCCAAAAAAGAGACTTAAGTTGTATCATGGGAGATGAAACAATTTCCATTATCCAGCTCATCTTTCCTCCCTTACTCCCTCTTCTCATGCCTTTTCTCTTATATTTAGCAAATATTTATTTTTTCATAAGCCTCAGAAAATCCTATCTGAAAGCAGGTATAAATCATAAACATTCTTCATAATCTGATTCCTCACTCACTGTATTAGTCTGTTCTCAGGCTGCTAATAAAGGCATATCTGAGACTGGGTAATTTATAAAGGAAAGAAGTTTAATGGACTCATAGTTCTACATGGCTGGGGAGGCCTCACAATTATGGCAGAAGACGAAGGAGTAGCAAAGTCACCTCTTATATGGCAGCAAGCAAGAGAGCTTGTGCAGGGGAACACTTCTTTATAAAACCATCAGACCATCCGGGCACAGTCGCTGACGCCGGTAATCCCAGCACTTTTGGAGGCCAAGATGGGAGGATCACTTGAGGTCAGGAGTTCAAGGCTAGCCAGGCCAACATGGCGAAACACCATCTACTAAAAATACAAAAATTAGCTGGGGGCGGTGGCAGGCACCTGTAATCCCAGCTACTCAGGAGCCTGAGGCAGGAGAATTGCTTGAATCCAGAAGGCAGAGGTTGCAGTGAGCCAAGATTACACCACTGCACTCCAGCCTGGGTGACTGAGTGAGACTCCATATCAAAACAAACAAATAAACAAATAAAACATCTGATCTCCAGAGACAGCATGGGAAAGACCTGTCCCCATGTTCAATTACTTCCCACTGGGTCCCTCCCATGACAAGTGGGAATTATGGGTGCTACAATTTAAGATAAGATTTGGGTGGGGACACAGCCAAACCATATCACTCACCCTAATCAATCAACATTCTCAAGTAGAATCACCTATGCTGAGCATTATGCCACCCTTCTTCCAAGTGAAGCAAAACTGGCCCTGTTCTGCCAACAAATCCTAGTCTGAAGCCAGAGTCATTTCTAAATCTCATATTTCCTGCCTAAGTAAGGGTGAGTCATGTGCTTAGCTATAAAAAATTCCTAAGAAGACTAGGGTGGTAGGAGTGAATGCAAGCTGGGCATAGCAGAAATGTAGCCCTGGCATCATAATTTCAGAATCAGTGACATCCTTAGAATGAAGTGCCTCCATCAATCTAACAAAGGAAACAAAACTCCAGCTTAATGTTTGCTTTAAGTTGCCATGATTTTCCTACAGACTCAGTGCTACAAGTTAATCTTTATGAGTGCTTTTTTCAGCCTGGGGGCAAGAAAATAAACAAGACCCCAAGAGGTGTTAGGAGAGGAGAAGACTTTTGAAACTCTACTCCCCATCAGATGTTCAGAGATACTCTGCTCCCTCAAGAATCTTAGTGAGTAGCTGTGGTTATGATGGAAATGTGTAATACCCCTTTGTAAATGTTGGAATAAAAACAAAAATGAGAAACACTGATCTACCCTTACAAAAAATCTTGGCTCTTCTCAAGGATGATCTATATCCTATAGCTTCAGGACTAAAAACAGAAGCAGGGAGGTCACTAATTCATGTCATCACGTCCAATTGCTCTGTCACCAATCTGCTGATCCTTTCACCAACCCACTGCATAACAGACTTTAGATGGCCTTAAAAAAATCCTAGAACTCTGATCAGGAATAAGTTTCATTCATTATTAATGCTACCCTTTCTTTGTTATGGAAAATGCTGTGAAATTGAATGAGAAAGACAGCAAATACGCAAAGCAGATGCAACTCATTTCTGAGCCATGAACCAGACACAATACAAATTCACCCTTGCAGCTCTATACCAACTGCTCATGCCCTCAGTAGAAAAAAGTCATACATAATGTAGCAGTGAAACTGTTGACAGCGTTACATGGTCACAGAAGACCTGGCGAATTTGCTGCTGTGGACATGAGGATGTGATGTGTGAAGCGGGGCCTGATGAGATTTCGCATTTCTCTTAACGGTGTCCTGAAGGCAAGTTCTGGTGCATGCTTAACATCTGCAGTAATGTAAGGGCTTATTGAAAGTCAGCTTTTGATTTTACACATTTTCTGTATCAGCTAAACACACATGCACTCACAAAATGCCATCATTTCCTTGTTAAATAATACTTATTCAATTGTTCATGATCTTGGTAAACACATAAACAAATCATCTAGACTAGTGTGGCTCCAAATGCTCCTTTTCAAACAAATATAAATTTGTAAGTTTATGGGCTGGGAGCGGTGGCTCATGCCTCTAGTCCCAGCATTTTGGGAGGCTGAGGCGGGTGAATCACCTGAGATCAGGAGTTCAAGACCAGCCTGGCCAAATGGTGAAACCCTGTCTACTAAAAATACAAAAAAAAAATTAGCCGGGCGTGGTGGCAGGTGCCCGTAATCCCAGCTACTCAGGAGGCTGAAGCAGGAGAATCACTTGAACCCGGGAGATGGAGGTTGCAGTGAGCTGAGATCATGCCATTGCACTCTAGCCTGGGCAACTAAAGCAAAACTCCGTCTCAAAAACGGAAACAAAAAAATTGTTAAGTTTATTCAAATTATGGATTCTTAAACTTCATGAATGATGGGGATGCAGTGGTTAATGTATGGGCTTTAGAGAATTATGAAACCATTTAGAATCACATATGCATTGCTATGGGTGAAGAGTCCATGACTTTCATCAAATTTTTAAGAGGTAAAATGACTTCAGAAAGGTTGAGAATCAATAATTTAGAGAAATGGGTGAATAGTCCAGGATATATTCAACTGTAATCTCATGACACAAGTAAGAAAAAGCAAACTATATTAGTAATTTGTAGATGATCATATTAAACCCACAAATGAACAGATCTAAAATACTGGCCATGTGAGTTCTACCATTCAATTATGAGTCAAGAACTTATCATATGAAGAAACTGAAATAGAGAATGCAGGTTGAAGCAAAGATAGGTAAAATTCTGGGGCAAAATTTCAGCAATGCATCTTTTTACCCTTTAAAAATATAGCTTTATTAAGCTATAATATGAAATAAACAGGATATATTTAAAGCATACAACTGGATAAGTTTTGACTTATGTAAACACCTGTCTAACCATCATTACATCAAGATAATCAAAATGGATTCACCATTCCCAAAAGCTTCCTAGGAATCTCCTGGTAATCTCTTCCTCAAATCCGGTACTCTTCCAGGCCCTGTCATGACAGATTAGTTTGCATGTCCTAGAACTTTATATCAGTGGGATGACACAGTGTAGATGGTTGAATGGTGACTCCCCAAATGATATGTCTACATACTAATTTCTGGATCCTAGGAACTGGACCTTATTTGGTAAAAGAGTCTTTTCAGATTAAGGATTTTGAGATGAGGAGATCATCCTAGATTATCTGGATGGACCTTAAATCAATGAGAAGTATCCTCATAAGAGATATACACCTTAAATCGATGAGAAGTGTCCTCATAAGAGATATACAGCTTAAATCGATGAGAAGTGTCCTCATAAGGATACAGAGAGGAGGAAATAAAGAGAGAAAAGCAGTGTGAGGATGGAGGCAGAGCAGAGTGATGCAGTCGTAAACCACAAGCCAGTAATGCCGACAGTCACCAGATGCTGGAAAAGGAAATTAACGATTCTCCCTTAGAGCCTTGAAAAGAATGCAACCTTGTCAATACTTTGATTTTGAACTTCCAGCCTCCAGAATTGTGTAGGAATAAATGTTAGTTGTTTCTGGCCACCAACTCTGTGCTAATTTGTTATGGCAGCAATAGGAAATTAACACATATTCCTTTTTATCCAGGTTTTCAAACTCAGCATAATTATTTTGAAATTCATCCATGTTGCATCATGTATGAACAGTTCATTCCTTTTTATTTCTAAATTGTGTTTAATTGTCTGAATACACCACAGTTTGTTTATCCATTCATCTGTTGATGAACATCTGAGTTGTTTCCAGTTTGGTGCTATGACAAATCAATGCTATGAAGGTTTGTGGCTGTCACTGTTTGGACATATACTTTCAGTTCTTTTGGGTAAATACCTACTTGTGGAATGGCTGTAAGTAAGTGTATGTTACCTTCCTAAGAAACTGCCAAACTGTTTTCCAGGATCAGTGTTCAATACGGGCTAATTACTGTCCACTCTTAAGGCAAGGCCCTTATGAATTGTGAATCTTGAGCTGTCCAGTCAGGTGATAGGAACCAGCACTATTTCCAGCCTTCTGTGAACACTGGGCACTGTTATCTCTAATCCTTTCAGATAGTTCTTTCCTTCCGGAGTTGACTAGTTTCCTCAGGCACATCAGCTGATCAGGACTCAGCCGACTACTTGAGGGGGCGGATCTCTAGAGGAGGCTCTCTGAGCAGCCCTCTTCTCTCTTCTCTCTCCTACTTTATCCTAGGAACTCCAAATGCCTTGGTCTTCCCAGATTCTCAGCTCCATCAGCTCAACCCAGGTAGTCTTCTGGGCTCTGTCTGGTTCCTCCTTTCTATGCTGCACCTTGAAAGTAAGCTGGCACAATGGTGAGGCTCACCTTGTTTCCCATCTTCCAGGGAACATATTCATAAAGTGCCTGATGTCCACAGTCTTGTTTCATATATTTTGCCCTTTTTTATTGTTGTTGTTGCTTTTGTAGAAGGGAAAATCCTGACCCTGTTACTCCTCCCTGGCCTTTACCCTTTTAACAACTGTCACATATCTAGAAGTCCCTTTACTCTATTAAAGAGTAAAGGGACTGACCAAATAACTAGAACATATAATCCATAAACAACTTTAGCACCATTTACCTGTGCAGAAAGAAAAATAGCAGAGAGAAGATACCCCTGACTTTAACTTGCATATTTTTACTTATCTTTCAAATTTTCCTTAGTCATATCAGACATTTTTAGGGTTTATGATTGGTTTTCACCAAAAAGAAACTAATTAAGAGGCTTAATTAAGGGGGTATTGAAATCCACTTATTTTAGAGAAAAACTTCTGAAATTTTCGTTACCTACAAATAACCATTACCAAAGTATCAGATTCTCCAAATAGGAATGGAAATGGTTCATCTATCTCTTTCATTCTTTCCTTCACCTACTCCCATCCTCCCACCATAATCATCCCCCATGTCACCTGAAATATGTCAGTTATTATACCAGTTCTTAACTTCTAACACACCACTTTGAACTTTGAACAAACCAGAAACTCAGGGGCCTGTAGGCACCAGGCAGATGATGTAAACAAGTAAAGTGGCTCACCGCTTAATCTCTCTGAGATTCAGTTTCATTAACCATAAGATGCGGTTAGCCATGTCATCCACTTCCTAGAGCTGTTGTGAAGATTAAATGAGAATAAGTTTAATCTTGGTAAATCCTAGAGTTTTACACCAATAAAAGTCATTTTTACCAGTAAGAATGATCAGAATCAAACCAGCATTGTAATATCCAAAACCACGAACCTGAAAGCATAAAGATTACATCCAATACTATCTATTTAGAGGTCATATATTAGAAATATTTCCATCTAAATAAAACAGGTTGTGCCTAAATGGTTAATTCTGAAACAACTAGAAAAGGCAGAGGAATGAAGCCCCTGAAAATAAAAAATAGGTAAAATTTAATGTAGTTTTCATTCCACCATGTAACCTGGCTTACACCTCCTGTTACAAGGCATCCTCTCTGGGAGGGTGATATGAGTTTCCACTTATTACTGTACTCTCTGCATCCAGCCCAGGGTGTAAGCCTAGTTGGGCATGATATTTATTGAAGAAATATATGAATGGATAGATGGCTAGATACGTGGGATGAATGGCATGAATAACGAATCTCATTTTAACTGATTCATATCAAATCTGTTTTAACATTGTTTCCTCAGGCATGGAGTTTGGAATTCAGGTGCCTTTTTCTCAGATTACTTGAAGTTTATGCAGTCCATGATTTATAATAGGCATATAACAAGTTCCCTGGGTGTTTAACATCATTAAATGTTCTTTTCTATCTGATAGATCCTTTTGCTAATATTAAAAACAAACAAACAAACAAACAAAAAACACACAAATTAGGAAAAATGTGAAAACAGAAGAATTGTTTTAGTGTCATTGTTACCAAACTCTCAAGTAGGATACATTTTTAAAAATAAAATAAAATTTGGCAAAACTAAGTCTATAACAGTCACAACCATTGTGTAATTTTACCTTCATTCGACTACCTGAAGCAAATAATTTAAATTCCTATTGCAAGTAGTGAGAAGTTAATGGTATCTTTTTGCTCCCTATAAAACCTGGCAGCTCTGTCTAAGATGGCGTGTCACAGAAAACTTTCGCCATTTAATCCTTAAAACAAAGTTTCCCTTTTCTTCCCCTTATTGCAGAGGAGAGTGATGTTGACATAAGGATCAAACTATTTGCCCTCAAATGCCATTATGAATGTATAACAGAGAGGGGAAAATGTGCAACTAAGATTAGATTATTGGGCTTCTAGCAGGCTCTCCCTGTGCCAATTACAAACGACTTTCCATTTACATATAAATAGCTTGGAAATTCCAACACCAATGTACTTGAAAACACTGAATCAAGTAGTTCAGAAAAACGTAAATTAGATGCATTTCAATTTAAGGTGTTTACAACAAGCATGCATTCAAGTAAATAAAAGAAATGGAATCAATTTTTATTACAGAAAGCAACCTCTTTTTAAATTATTGAAATTATCCCCACACTGCTCTTAAACCTGTCAAGATTTCTTTTAGCACGCTGTTCGTTTCTTTTGCTGGGGAAGAAAGGATTAAGTAATTGTATACAGTTGTAGTGTAATGTGGGGGTAGATAATGCTGGTTTTTTATTTCCTCTTTTTTTCTGTATAAGTCAGAGATGCCTCTTGAGCTAGTTGGGGCCTTATAACAGATGTAAATAAAACCAGATACACTATTTCAACATAACTTGCTTTTATCTCTCTGGATAATCCAGTTTAAGTTTTCTGTCCTTGTCACATTCTCTCCCACTGCAAGACATCTTGGAATGAGTGTAACTTCATTAGCAGTCTCTAACTGCTAACTCAACACAGATTAACCACTCTGTTTATTGATCTATTGCTTATAAAGAGCCACTTCAACACCCACTGCAGTTTCTCAAATGGATTTGATACATGGTATAAACAAACAACTCTGTATGGTTGAGAGCAAACAATACTGTGTATCACTGGTAAGGGCTGAGTTCTCATTTGCTGAATTCTCTTGAGGGTCTAGATAGATACAAGAGAAAAGAAGGCTGATTTTGAGTTGCTTATGTATTGTAATAATATTAGTGATGCTATATATTTTACAAAATACATCACAATTATTTGTTCTTTGAATATCTAAAAATATTCAGTTCACTGAATTTCACAGATAAAATGGCACAATCTAAAATGACTAAAATGACTCAATAATGATGTGGTTGTGGGCAAGAGGGAGAGAGAAAAAGAAACACTAATTTTCTGTGAATGAAACTGCAGACAATTTTCTGTCATTGGGATGGCTAAAGTCATTTAGTGGGAACTTCTTGGTTTCTTCTAGGAGGGGATTCTGGAGGTATACAGGGTAGAAATGCTCTTGGTCTACAGACACAGTGAAGTACTTGCAAAAATGACTACTATGTAAATTTCATTTTCGACTGATAAATGGTAGAGATTATTGAGTATCTACTACGTTCAGGGAAGTCTAATACTGCTTCTTTATGTGTTACACAATATTCAGGCACATATCTTGATATATCTAAATGAAGAACAAAGAAATCTCAACTTTACATTTCATGGGGCAGAAGTCTCAGAATAGGAAGAAAATTAAATTCACAGAATAAAGCAGTATTATTTTTTATAATCACAAAAGCTTGACAACTTAGAAAGATAGACTAGGAGAAATGATTCCTGAAAAATGAAAGGCAAAAGTAAATGAAACATTTAATAAGGAAATTTAAATTCATGGGTTAAAAATAAGTCATATATTTTATCTTAAAACTCATTTTAAGATAAATTTTCTTAAAGTGTATAGTTTAAAGATTCATATGGTTAAAAGTTTAAGAAGTTCAAAAACAAATGGAAGAAATAAATTTAAACGAAAAAGAATAATAGTGTAACAATTGTTAATCAAACTTCTTACACAAATTCGACAGTTTAAATGAGATTTTTTCAACATTAGCCAAAGCTTGGTAAAGTAGACTTACATTGACAAGTCTAATAATCATTAACTTGGTAAGTCTGTCATATTTTATGAGATTAAGCACACTCATACTGAGCACAGGGTCAGTGATAAACAGCAAATACTGTATATTGTTCGGCATGCAGCTTTTCCCTTGGACTCTCCCACATTCTCTCCCTTCCTCTCTTCAGTCTACATATTATACAAATTAGATCTTGCAATCAGCATAGGGAAATCTCATTACTGCTGAATATACTTAATAATCATCTTCTTTCTAAACAAAGATAACAGCAAACAGCTCTGAGGAAATTTTTATGCAAAGAAAAACTATGTAGTTTATTTGTAATGAAGATGGTACAACTGTCTGTGTAACAGGTTATTAAATGTACCATCAAAAGGAGATTCTCTAAAAAAATAAACTATGCTGAATTTCAAGATGGGCCTCATTATTTAAGAAATCATTTCCCTAACAGTTATTAGATGATGCTAACATACCAAACTTTTAGTTAGTATTCCATGGTTTTCCGTGCATTCTTTCTTTTCTCTTAATATCACACTATGTTGTTAAAGAAAAGATTATGCATTTTAAAAGAATAAATGACACACATCTTCATATAAAATGATTGGATTTGACATAAGGAAAAAATCTTATAAGCAAGAATGTGAAAAGTAAGCTGTAAAATAAGATTTTCTTCAAATGTCACTGGACTCTGAACCTTCAAGAAAATCTGAAATTCACCTAATGGATTAGAATATATAGTGCATCAATTAAAATTATACATTTTTACATAAAATATCTATTAGTCTTCTAAAAAAACACTGTTTTAAAAATATTGCAGAAACTATCCAGACACGGCTAATGTAAAGGGAGCAAATATGATTTTTCTAAGTAGTTATAAATCAGCTGTCATGATAAAATAGTCACTTATTGCTTGAGTTCTCAATAGATTTAAAACTCATGGACATTGATCCAATTTCCATAAGCCAGTGCATAACCTTGGTACCACACAGAGTTTAACAACTTTCGTGGGACATAGTTCAAGGATGGTCAAACAGAGAATTACGTCAGGGAAGGATCTGGTTTCAGCTCACTGGGAGCAACAGAGATGAGAGCCAGGAATATCTTCACACTTTTCAAAGTGCTCTTGTGGGCAGTGGGGCCCTCTAGGGAAGTACTCTCTCCATACTGGAGGTGAAAAATGGAAACATAAAAAGCTCAAGTGACATATTTAGATCAAACTATTAATAAGCAGCTGAAGAAATACAGGTAGCTATTTCTTTGCATCAGGTGGCTATGACCAGGCAGGAATCAACTTTCAAAGACTTTTTTTAACCTAAGACCCAAAGGTTTTCATTGCAGTCATGCAGACTACCTAAATTACCCTCTCCATGCCTAGAGTCCATTAGTGACGGTCAAATGTCTTCTGGCTTTTTTGTCATGAATCTAAAAATAGTAAGCCTACCAAGTTAGAAAAAAATGAAATGACCGTTATAGTTAGAAAACAAAGTACTTGGGTATTTCAATGTATTGCTCATCACTTTCCATACCAGCTATAATTTTAGCCACTTCAATCCAGCAACACATTTCTGAAACTACTGAAAGAGTCAACCTCATATTCCTGATTTTTAAGAAAATTATTGCTAGTCTGGGCGACAGAGTGAGACTCCGTCTCAACAACAACAACAACAACAACAAAAGTTACGTTTAGATTTCTACAGTTTTTTTTCCTTTTGAGCCAATATCTATATACGTTTAGATTTCTACAGTTTTTTTTCCTTTTGAGCCAATATCTATTTTTTTAAAATTCTTTTTTTAAGGGGGCGGAACAAGATGGCCGAATAGGAACAGCTCCAGTCTCCAACTCCCAGCGCGAGCGACACAGAAGACCGGTGATTTCTGCATTTTCAACTGAGGTACTGGGTTCATCTCACTGGGGAGTGCCGGACGATCGGTGCTGGTCAGCTGCTGCAGCCCGACCAGCGAGAGCTGAAGCAGGGCGAGGCATCGCCTCACCTGGGAAGCGCAAGGGGGAAGGGAATCCCTTTTCCTAGCCAGGGGAACTGAGACACACAACACCTGGAAAATCGGGTAACTCCCACCCCAATATTGCGCTTTAAGCAAACAGGCACACCAGGAGATCATATCCCACACCTGGCCGGGAGGGTCCCACGCCCACGGAGCCTCCCTCATTGCCAGCACAGCAGTCTGTGATCTACCGGCAAGGCAGCAGCGAGGCTGGGGGAGGGGCGCCCGCCATTGCTGAGGCTTAAGTAGGTAAACAAAGCTGCTGGGAAGCTCCAACTGGGTGGAGCTCACAGCAGCTCAAAGAAACCTGCCGGTCTCTGTAGACTCCACCTCTGGGGACAGCGCACAGCTACACAACAACAACAACAACAACAACAACAACAACAAAAGCAGCAGAAACCTCTGCAGACGCAAACGACTCTGTCTGACAGCTTTGAAGAGAGCAGTGGATCTCCCAACACGGAGGCTGAGATCTGAGAAGGGACAGACTGCCTGCTCAAGTGGGTCCCTGACCCCTGAGTAGCCTAACTGGGAGACATCCCCCACTAGGGGCAGTCTGACACCCCACACCTCACAGGGTGGAGTACACCCCTGAGAGGAAGCTTCCAAAGCAAGAATCAGACAGGTACACTCGCTGTTCAGAAATATTCTATCTTCTGCAGCCTCTGCTGCTGATACCCAGGCAAACAGGGTCTGGAGTGGACCTCAAGCAATCTCCAACAGACCTACAGCTGAGGGTCCTGACTGTTAGAAGGAAAACTATCAAACAGGAAGGACACCTACACCAAAACCCCATCAGTACATCACCATCATCAAAGACCAGAGGCAGATAAAACCACAAAGATGGGGAAAAAGCAGGGCAGAA